>NC_046659.1:75957223-75965240 GCF_010883055.1 Belonocnema kinseyi | reverse complement strand
AAAGAGGGAGCTCTTCTTAATATTTTGACACCAAAATCATGTCGATACACCTTACCGACTGCGAGTAAAGCCACCCACGCTTTAAGTTGACAGACTGTATTTATATTCATTTCAAGATGATAAATTAACTATACAAATTCAGTAAAAATTGTTATAACTTATTTTGCAATATTGATAAAAGTTTGACGATATCATTAAAATAATGGATCAGAAGATATATGACCTTTTTATGAAATCTGATATTTTCAGAACAAATCACTTTAAATATTTTGTGAATTCTCTCATTATATTTAAGAATTTTCTTTTTGAAACAAAATTTCAAAAAGAGAGGGGAATTGGCGAAAGTGAGAAGTGGGGAAGTGAGGGGAGAGTGATTGTGGAAGTTTTAGTAAAGGGAAAGTGAAGGAAGGAAAAGTAAGTAAGGTATAAGATGTTGGAAGAGGTGGTAAGAAAGCGAGGGTGTTTAGAAAAGAGAAGTTAGGGGAAATGAAAGAAGGAGTATTAGGGGAAGTGAGGAATAAGGAAGTAGAGGTCCGATGGGAAATGAAGGAGGAGACTGGGAAGGTCTAGTAGGAAAGCGAAGGAGGAGGCTGGGGCAGTCTAGTTGGAAAGGGAAAGAAAGAGAGTTAAGGGGAAATATGAATGGTGAGGAAAAATGCAAGTGAAACAGAGAGTAAGGAGGAGGAGATTGGATCAAAGAGGAGCAGTAGGGGAAGTGAAGTTTGGATAAGTAGAGGAGGAGGAAAATTTATGGAGAAAGAGGGGGGGGGGTCCAACATGGAAAGGAGAGGAAATCAATAAATAAGATATTTGTAAGGAGAAGGGGAACCAAGGGTAAGAAATAAATAGGGCAAATGGTATGTAGGGAGGAGTCTTGAACGATTCAATTAGCGTTTTAAAAGACTTCGGAAATTTTCGGAAAAATTTTCTTAGGCAAATTTTAGCGTCATTTAAAACAAAATATAATATTAAATGTATCTGATTTAAACTTGTGATACATATAACAAATAAAATCTTCAAGATAATACTATAATTTTTAACAAAAATGCTAAAGAAGGCAAATTAGGCAAATTTTAGTTAAATTTTAGCGTAATTTAAAACAAAATATAATATTAAATGTATCTAATTAAACCTTTGATACATATAACAAATAAAATCTTCAAGATAAAACTATAATCTTGAAAAAAATTTTAAAGAACTAAATTATAAGTAATCAACATTGTTTAAAGAAATGTTAGCTAATGTTTTACGTGCTGTAAACGTTTAAACTCTAGTTTATCACATATAACTAGATCATGCGATTGAAAGCTAATGAATAGTATTAGTTCATTATGGATGAAATCAATACTCTCATGTATAAACATGCGTATCCTTATCGATGGGGCAATTTATGTAAACTCGGCATAGAAATTAATTACCCGCCTCTATGCATACTCTTGCTCAACCCTTCACAAGAGTATCTCATATCTGAAATCGATGTAGGTACCCTGCTCTAGGTCTGGACACCTAATACTAATGACACACGCTTCCTCTGTTTCAGGTAAGGATCTAAATTTCCCCAGTAATAACGCGGGTGAGTGTTACTTCTTTAACAATAACTTACCTTTATCGCACTTTGCCATCTTGTTTTGCGTTTGTTCTGCTCTACACCACTCTCCACGGCCAAAAAAGTATTTCTCTACTTATTAGACAAAGAATATGTTATCACGAGATGAAGGCTCATTTAAATACTTACCAATCTTTAAAAATTATAGATAATTGGTTTTTTTACTTCATACAGGAGAAAACAACCAAAAAATGAATAAATGATGAAAGAAAGTTAAAGAAGGGAAATTCTGTTTTCATAAATGATTGCGGTAATAGAAATTTTAATAGGATTGATAAAAAAAATCATCTTCTTAAGATTTCACAAAAATTAAAAACACTAAATATTAGGTTGGGTCAAACAATTCTTGTTCCTTTTAAATGGTAGCTTTTCTACAAAATGTTTCTTTTTGGGATCCCAGCGAGAGAAAGAAGCATTTTCGGATATTTTCTAATTATTTTTTATAATTTCAAGATTTTTATAATTTCACGTCATAGTTTCATGCCAATTGAACGAGAAGGAACGTAACAAAAGTTTTCTTACGTTTCTGCATCTTTATTATTATTTGATTAATAATGAAAATTCGTTGAAATACGTGGTTTTTTTTAGTACTAAAATATCTCTTAACTTTTTGCAGGATTGAAAAAAATATTTGTGGGTCCTTTCAAGAGTATTTTTGCAAAATGACTGTTAATTTTATTTTATTTGACGTTGCTTATGGATTATTTTACTTTCTAATACAATCACTATTATCTTTCTGGAGAAATATATCATCTAGATTTTTTGTGAAATTAAAAAATACATATTTGAAGGTCTTTCAAGCATTTTTATGCAAAGAATTACTTATTTTGTATGCCAAATTAAAATAATCCAGTGGGATCCAAAATTTAAAAAAAAGATAAGCAATTTTCCTAAAATAGCTTGAGAAACCTCCTAATATCTTTTTAAACTTTCCAAAAACTCAAGGGCATTTAAAAGCAAAAGCAACAAATTAAAGAGGAGGCAGTTTAGAAAAAGCTCTTTTTGGATTTTAAAATAGATTATTTATTATTTTCTTAAATAATAAAGTCATCTAAATCTCAAAGAAAATAACAAGAGTCTTTTCACTATTAATTTATTTAATAATTAACTTCAAAATATGTAAATTATGTAAAAGATAGATAAATCTGGATTAAAATTGTACATTATTAGCTAATATTTTGGTGTATGCCAATAAATTATAATTTATGTGAAAATGTATAAAAAATTATGTTTTTAGTCCATAATATGGAAATATTTTTGAAATTATAAATATAGAAACTTGTTAAATTGTTTTTCTTTACTTCCAAAACGTTCTTGTATTTTTAAATTTAAAATACATGATAATAGGAATAGTATCTTTAAAAAAATGTTACTTATAAAACTATCGAAATTTGAACGCTTCTGAATTTAGATGGTTTAAAAATTAATAATAACAGCTATATGTAAATTTTGATGCTCTAAAATTGATTGGCTTTCAAAATCACATAATTCTTTCAAACGAAATTCTCAAAAAGTGTATGATTTTTCCTATTAGTTCTAAATAAAAGTACAGAAATGTAAGAAATGTTTATATTAAGAATGACAATTTTCTTAAATAACAAATATCTTTTTTATAGTGTTTTTACATTTTTACAGTTAAAATATTATAAAAAGGTTGTGTCTCCGTGTGAGAGTGAGAAGTGTATATAAACGTCTATTTGTGAATAAAAACTTAACACTCTTCTGAGTACAACTTTCTTTGCATGAGCTTTTAGTTCGTGTCTCTTTTTTATTTAGTTTAGTTAGTCTTCGTATTTATATTTCATGTTACTTTCTTTATTGGTTCCGTATTATCTGATAACAATTTCTATTGAGTTAATTAAAGTTTACCTTATTATCTACAGGACGTTACTAACATTTCAAGAATTTGTAGACTTTTAAGCTTACTTGAAAGTTTTAAATGTCACGAATATAAATTTTTGCAAATATTTATTCTTTTCACGGTTAAAAATTTTATTACTTATCTAAATATAAGTTGCTTATACTGTTCGACAAATATGATATTTTGAGCGAATCACTTTTTTTAAAAATTTGATTGCCAATTATCTGAAGAATATTCATACTGCTAATTATGATAGTAACTATACTTTTTACTTACTGTTACTACCAAAATTTTTTAGTATTAATTTTTATTCGAGAAAACTTTTCGTGAAGAGGAGCTGAGCAGCTTGTGAAGGGTAATCCGGCGAGCCCACGACTTATTCTTTATAATTAATTATCTCTTTCGTCGGATAACTAACTTTAATATCAGCACACAATATTCTATTTTGTTAAAAAATATTTTAAAGATTTTTTGGTACAGTTTTGTAAGTTATAACTAATATAATGAACATTCGTATAAGATATGCAGACTAGTCGACTTATAATTGCTTTTCTTGATAATCAATACGGTTAAAAGTTTTAAAATACCTTTCACAACGTTCGAACTTTTTCGTAAAAGTGAAAGAATTAGCCGCAAAGTAAGTTAAAATCGTTCACTCTTTAAGGGAGAATAAATAGTTGTTTACGATATAAATGTATGTTTGTGCTTTATGTTACGAAAGAGAGCCAGATTAAGAATATAAAAAGCATAAATAGCTAATCTAAATGGCTTTTTTAACTTTGCTGTTAAAACACGGAGAAAAAAAGGAGCCCTTTAGAACCACTTCACGGTACTTCTGAACGTTAATATATCACAAAATCTATAGATTCATATCTGAGAGATTAACATTTTTCAAGAGCCCCGGGGAATCCTGACGCATTAGTTTCATCTAAGAAATAAGTTGTTGAATTTAGCAAAGTTAGTCCCCGTGAGGAACCCTTGATTATTTTTTGTTTCGGTAATTTAACCCCCATGTAATCCATCGCATATTTTACAAGTCACTTTTGGACGAATCCCTATGCTTTTCTGAGAAAAGAAAAGTGTAGGCAGAAGTGAAGGGTGCCTGATGTTGATGTGGTGAAAATGAAGCGGGAGTTTAGGTATGGGAGATGAAAGCATTTTTAGTTCCTGCACGAAAAGAGAAAGATCAGGGAAGTAAAGACGGAAAAATGCAGGCAATCTGGCTGATTAGGCTTCTGAAGATTGTTTCCGTTAGAGAAACTCCAGGCACACAATGGATAGTTCATAAAACTGAAAGTGAAGAACGAATAATGATATTGCAATTTTAAATATTCCCTAACAAAGTTAATTAGTTTTAACTACAAGATAAGGTAAGGGGTTCTTTGTTAATTTGGCACGCTATTTTAAAATATTTTTTCACCCCTCCCCACTCTTTTAAGTCAAAGCTTTTTTTCTTATTTTATTGGATAAGTGTCGGAAGTAAAACAAAAAATACAAACATGATATTCTAACAGACTTCACAATGTAAAATATTCTGAAAACAAACGAAGCAGGGTTGTTTTTCACAAAAATAGGGAATAAATTCATTTAAACAAGAATGAATGTATTGGTGCCGTATTGTGTTTGTCGTAGCCTACTAGGCGAACCAGTCGATTAGCCGACTAACTGGCCAGTCTTCTAATCGACGCTAAATATACGAATGTATACCTGCACCTGCTGGCTTTCGTCTATTGAACGGATAAAGGCAGTAAACTAGCCAGCAGTCGGCTACCCGACTAGAGAGTTTCAGCCCAGTAGACGACTATGCATACGGTTTATCATATAATTTAAGGATTTGGAATTTTCATTTATTTTTCATGGAAATATTCTGAGTGGAAAATAATAAAAAGAGTTCCTATTAGAAATGTTGAGCCGGTTGAAATTTAAATTATGTAGTTATGTGACACGAAGTGTGTTAGTATCGAAATATTTTTAAAAAAAATTATCCGATGATTAAAATAATTCAGGAAAAGTACAAAAGAATATTGTGTCTTTTTTCAGTGCTTTTTATTCAAGATAGTTAGTAATAAAATTACAATCTTTAAAAACACCACAGAATAAGTTTTTTAACGAGTAATTTTAAAGTAATAGTTTTTAAATAGTTTGGCATTTAATACCGAAAAGAGATATTTTCAACAAAAAATGCTTTTTCAATCAAGAAAAATAATTTTTTACCAAAAATACATGAATCCTTTATTAAGATTTTTTATCCAAAAGAGATAAATTTTTGAACCAAAAGCAACACATTTAAACAAAAATTGTTCGTTATTTGTGAAAAAACTAGTGGAACTTTCTACCAAAATATTTGAATTTAAATAAATAAAAGAATTTGTAACCAAAATAAATAAATTCTCAAAGAAAAATATAATAGTTGGTATTATTTCAACCATGAAATATTTCTATTAAAAATGTTAAGCCACTTGCAATTCAATTTACAATGAAACCCCGTTTAAGTTTACGCCCAGATAAGTTCACTCCCGTTTAAGTTCACGCGTGGCTTTTCGTCTAGGTTTACTTCCAGCTCCCCAACAAGTTCTCAGGGCTCCACCCACCGAAGCTTCCCATATATATGTCAACCAATCGCATCAGCATATGAAGGGGCTCCTCTCGTTGTGAGAATAATGGTGGAAGCCCTTCGCGAGTAAACCTAAGTAAGATGTTTTTGTTTCGGAGGAGTGAACTTAAACGGGGTTTCGGTGTATGTAGTTATGTGACACGAAGTGCGTTAGGATGAAAATCTTAAATAAAAAATTATCAGATAATGAAACTAAGAAAGGAAAAGTACAAAAGAATATTGTGTCTTTAAAAATTTTTTTAATCAAGATAATTAGAAATAAAATTAAAATCTCCAGAAACATCACAGAAAATTTTTTCAAATAGTAATTTTTTTGAAATATTTTGTTTTAGTTATGTTTATTGATTATAAGAAAATGTACAATTGTGACAAAGTGAATTAAACAAGAAACTAGCTACATATTTCTGTGATGTTTCTAAAGATTGTAATTTTATTTCTACCTATCTTGAATAAAAAAGCTTAACATTTCTAATAGGAACTCTTTTTATTATTCTTCACTCAGAATATTTCTACGGAAAACAAATGAAAATTCAAAATCCTTAAATTATATGATGTGCCGTATGCATAGTCGTCTACTGGGCTGACACTCTCTAATCGGATAGGCGACTGCCCGCTTGTTTTCGGCTAAACGACTGGGTCGGCTAGTGGGCAGCGACATATTCAATAATAAATTATTCAAATTGAAGGTCGAACTATATTGCGTTTTTGACAAAATAGGGGATAACATAATTTTGGCAAAATTTTAAAGTCTCCAATGTTGAAAAATACAAAAAAAAAATAATTCCCGGAACGTACAATTAAAAAAAATAAAAACGTCTAAAATTTCAAATTCTTAAAAAAGTAAAACTACAGAAAATTTCTACTTGCGAAATTTTACGAATATTCAAATTCCTGTAAAATAAAAGGTTCAATTGAGCTCAAATATATAATAGATATAATGAAACATTATTATAAATATTATTTCTGATAGGAAAAAAAAAAACAATTTTTTATCAGACATTTGAGAATTCGGCAATTTACTATTTAACCGAGGTTTAGGAAGTACGATAAAATTATGCCATTCCAAATAAAGTTAAATTTTCAGCCAAAAAATAATAATTTCTTACTAAAATAAATGAATTTTCAACGATAGAGTTAATTTTATTTAAGTTTAAAAGACGAGTTTTTTGAAAAACATTTGAATGTAAAAAAAGAGAATCATTAACAAAATGACATTATCTCCAACAAACCGATGTATTTTCCACGAAGAAATATTTTTTATTTAAAAGGGAGAAAAATTGTCAAACAAATGGTTTAATTTTCAAACTCAAAAAGGAGAATTCTCTACAAAGCAGTTGAATTTTGAAGCCAAAAAGATGATCTATCTACAAAAAGTTCCATTTTTAACCCGAAAACGTGAATTTTCAGTAGGAAAGGCAATGTTCGATGAAATAGCTAATTTTACAGTAAAATCGATTTTTAACCAGAAATAAGTAGCTAAACTTTTATTTAAAAGAAATAGAACTTCAGGAACAACAAAAATCAATTTTTAACAAAAGATAAATGGATAATAATAAATAAAATCAATATAATTGTTTCTTAACAAAGTATTTCAACTTTCAACTAAGCAGCTGAATGATCAACCAAGAAGAAGAATTTTCTATCAAAGAAGACGAATTTACAGGTCAGTTTTGAGTTTACGAAATTTATTTTTAAAACTAAAAAACAAATTTTTAACAAAATAGCTTATCAGTCATAAAAACATTGTAGAAATTTCCATTTGAAAAAATTTAATTTCACTAAAAAAAGAATTAAGCTCCTTGACTTTTAAAATGAAATAACTGATTTTAATGTTTTGAAGCATTAACAAAAAAAATTTACTTTGATATTTTATAGTGACATAATATTTTTCGTTTTTCCTTCCCTCTACGTCAAAAATTATCATAAAACTTGCCCC
>NC_046659.1:75884827-75957213 GCF_010883055.1 Belonocnema kinseyi | reverse complement strand
CTGTCAGTCTGATATAGTTCTTTTAACACAGTTAACAATATTCCTTGATTTTTCTTGTGTTAATTTGGATATTATTGGAAAAATAATAAATATATAAACCAGCAGCGTAGAGAAACACTAACCCACATTTGGTTCATCTGCCTTTTACACATTTTTATTTTGACGCCAGAGAAAGAATCCGCACCACTAAAAAAGCAGGTAAAAATATTCACTCTGAACTTTAATGAAAAGTAGTCACAATACTGCTGTCTTTTTGTTTGAAAGCAATGCATTTAAATTATTTATAATGGGATCGTTCTTTTAATTTAAATTGCAAAACCCAACGATGGGAATGGAGCTGGAGTTATTTTGATGCCACTCAACCCGCAGCTCAGAACTGGATTAATTGTGAATTTAGACTCTATGTTATGCAGTTTTGAATATCTTTTTTGTCAGGGTTTAATAGTGACAGAAAAGAAGATAGAAGCTTTTCACAAAAAATACCATAAATGTAGAAATCTAGAAAGGTGCATCAACCTCAAGCAAATTATCGATTTTCCAAGTCGAAGCTTGGTAAGAAGCTCAAGCTGGTTTAGTTGAATATTCATTCTTCATTTTGAATCATTTTTTTTGTATTTCAGTTCGTGCAAAGAATTTTTTTTCATTTGTAATTTCCGTACAATAAAATGGGGGCAGTAGGATCAATAATAGACTATTTGGTACAAATTGGTTTTTTCATTGTTACTGATCGAAGCTAGTCACGAATCTGATTCCGCTGTGTGAATGAAAATTTAATAAAAGAATATATTTTAAATAATGGGGCGCCTCTACCGAAATAAAAGTTGAGAATTATTTATATTCCCTAGAAGCAATAAAGTTATCAGATTGAAGTAAATCATGTTACGAAAAATTGAAAGACAGGAGAGCTTGATTCAATCTCGGATTTTATGAGCAAAAGTCTCCAATAACATCTGAAAGCGAACTTTATTTCTACTCAAAAATATGTTCATAGACGAATTATTTCAAAGTATTTCTGTATTTAATGCTGAGAGAATTTATTCGCGTACAAGCTAAATTTTTAATTAAAAAAAATATTGTTATACAATAAACTACGATTCATTCGTTATATCTCTTTGACATATTATATAATTGCCTGTATAATGAAGCTGTTCCCTTGCACATAAATGATTTTTCATTGATTTTCCAGTTAATAATTGTGCACTTTATATTAAAATTAGCTAATTTTAAACATCATGATATAACAAGTATAATATAACTAATACCTGGTTATAATTTTTGTCGTCTTTAAACATTTTATAATTCCAGTATTAAGCTTCAAAAGCTTGAATTCAGTAGTATTGGTTTTTGAGTTTCATATTTTTTTAATCCTTAATGAGAAACGTTACAAATTTTTAAAAGAATAATTTTATTATTTAAGTGGTGCTGAGCTGATAAAATTAATTTTAAATGTTCAGTTTTTAATGCTTATTCTTTATGATTATTAAATTTTTGCGGGCATTATATTCACAACTTAATTGCCAAAAAGTTTCTGGCTACTACTTTAAATTTGTACCATTTTTATTATTTTAAATAGTCCCTAATTTTTAAGTCCCTTATTAAATTGTCCTTAGTAATTTAATAAAGGTACAAACAGTTAAACTGTTTTTAAATAAGATGTTCTTTTTTTACTGAAAGGAATTTGTAGTTTTGTTTCCTTTTAATAACTTTACTTTCACAAATCGACTGAATGTCATGCTTTAAAAGCTAAACAATTTTAAAGAGGCCTTGAAAATAAGACTCTATGAAAATTAAGTGGGCAAAACTGCACATTTTTCAACGTAAAAACTATATAAATCAAATATTTCAAATCCAAGTTTCGGAAAAATTCCTCATTTTCATCCCAGGACAAATATTAAGAATATATAATTTGACCCCGTTAAAAAATACTTACATTCTTAAGAATTAAAAAATTCTCTCTACCAGATCAAGAAGGAAAATTAAAAACAAAAATGAATCGCTTGCATCTTTATGAAAATATTTGAAATAAAGAAAGTCTCATTTGAAAATGAAGAAGTTTCCCCTTTTTAACTTGAGAAAATTGTGAGCATTTAAAAATGTGTTTCTCTGCAACTAAATAAAGATATTAAAAGTACAAAATTCCATATTTAAATTAAGAAATAAGTTTAAAACAAAACTTTTCTGTCTTAATTAAAAAATATAATAGATACAAAAATTTTTTCCCTTATAAATTAATAAAAAATTTCCCTTTTGCGACTTAAAAGATGCTTGATACTAAAAAATTCCTGCTTTTTATTATAAGGAAAAAGATTAAAGTAAAGTATCTACTCCGCTTCAAATCAACTATAATATTAATCAAACTGTTTAAAATATAAAAGTTTCCTCTTTTAATGCAGAAAAAAAATTGAAAATGAAAAATTAAAGTTTTGAAATTAGAAAAAAAATTGCATCCTTTTGTGTTATATTCAACGAGTTACATTTAAAATAATTAGAAAAGTTTTGAATCTTTTGTTTTTCTGTTAAGTATTTAATACTGTAAAAACTTTTTCTGATATAAAAATTTTAATTTTTTAATTTTAATTACCTGCAAAAATTGGTGTACATCAGGAAAAGTCCAAAAATTTGTTTTGGTTTTTAAGATCATCCTCAAATAATTATTACTATAATTTAACATTAATTTCTTTGTGCAATTGTAATATGCTATCTTCATTTTATATCAATTTTCTTCTAAGGGTTCTTATTTTCGACATATATAACTTAAACATATCGCATTATAGTTCATTTGGAATAGCTCGAAGAATAGAAAGAAAAATGATGCTAAGTCGGATTAATAAAGAAGGCAGAATCAAAATTATTATTTAATGATTCATGAATAGACTAGGTACGCCGGAATGAGATATGATTTCGTACAATTAGTGGAATTTTGTATGCTGATTTTTTAATTTGTTTTAAATTGAAGTTGCTTAATTACAGTGACTTTATGCATTTATCGTCACCACAAAATGAACACGAATAGAAGATCAGGATGAGTGAACAATTATTTGAGAGAGTACATTTTCGTTGAACTTGAATCGCGGTAATCTTCTTGGCTCGAATTAATTTCCGCCTCTCTTGCTGTCGCTTAATTCAATCTCGATGACAATGAAGCACCGATTCGCAGTTTGGGGCTTCTAATTCTGTCTCTCTCAGAATAATGAAGAACCGAATCTAACTTTCTCGAAAGCAGTTTCCTATTTCCTTCCTGAAAAATTTATTTCTGACTTTCTTCAAATTTAATTCCACTTTCATTGATGATGCATTTTGTTATTTAACAAATCGCTCTATAAAAATGAAAAATAAACGTATAAAATATAGTATTGAACATGTAATAAAATAATGCTTATTTCATAAATTAATTAAATATGTAGGTTTATCAGACTTTTTTCGAAATCAGGGTTCTTTTTCTTGTCTAAAAAAGCTGATGTATTTTCCTTTAAATATTCTTAGATTAAAAAATGTGAATATTATTATTTATAATTCTCTTGTATATCATTTTTAAAGGAAGTTTCTAAGCTCACTGAAATTATTTGGATTTTAAAAGATATCAAGAATTTCTGTAAAATGTATTATATTTCTACAGATTTAAAATAATTTCACAAAATTTATAAAATTTTAGTATATTGAAAAATTTTCCAAGCGGTTTTCGAAAATTTAGTAAGTTTAAAAGATTTTGTACAAAAGTTCTCATTTAGGAATTTTAATATATTTACCATGACTGTAAATGACTTCATAGGATTGCAATTATTTAAAGTTACTTCAAGGAACGTCTTCCGATTTTATGTACTTTCGCGGAGTTTAAACAGATTATATAATATTAAAATTATTTTTAAAGGATTTAAAAATATTTCAAAGCATTATCAAAGATTTGATAGGATTTCTAAAATTGCAGAATTTTTTTCAAAGTTTCCAAGTAATTTTCAAACGCTTTGAATAATGTCAAGGCAAATCAAAGAAATTCAGAAGATTTACAATCCTGCAGGGTATTTGAAGGGATTATGAGAAATTTATTCGAAATAAAAAAATTCAGAAAAGCGTTCAAGTTCTTGAATGATTTTAAGCAACTTAAAAATATTTTTTTGCGATTTTAAAGAATTCTTGTACAAGAAGTAAGTGGTTTTCAGGATTTTAAGAGATTTAAAAAAATTGTATGGAACTTTAAGTATATTTTCAAAATTAGAACGGATTTAATAGGATATTGTAGATTGTATAATATTTTAAAAGATTGCTCGGAAATTAAAATAAACAACTTCAAAGAATTTCCAAGGATTTTATCAAGGGTAAAATAATTTAATTGATTTAATATTTAGGGCATTATATGCGTTAATTACTTTAAATAAAAATAATGATTTTCGGTATATTTTATTTTCTAATCATCGATTGTTTACTTTAAGTTCATTATCTACTGGAGTGTGATATCTCCTGCAATATTTTTCACTTGTTATTGGAAGTGTCATAGACCATTAAAGACGCAGAAAACCTACTAAATTGATACATTGCTGATTGAGCATTTAAAAATTAAGTATATTAGATGAAAAATTGCAAATTAAAAATTTTTAACCTCAGTAACCTCAGTTTCAAGCTCTAAGAATCAAACCATTTTAGAATTCGAGATTCGTTGAAAATGATCAAAGTTCTTAATAGGTATTATATCATGTAGTATAAAATAATATTTAAAGTAATTTGATAGCTTTTTAATTAGGAAATCAGATTTATGAACAAAAACAAGAATTTATTATAATTTTCATTGGTCAAAATTAAAAATGGTACGTATGATACAGAATTGGAAGCTTTTAAAATTATTTAACGTGACACTAAATCGTAAAAGATTAATAACCTTTAAATTATACATCACGGTGTTTATAATTCATCATTTCAATACAAAGTGCAAAAGTGATGACATGAAAATAAATTATAAAGAATTTCCATGCAACCGAAACAAATCCATCTTGCTATAATAAACTGTCAAATTGACACAACAAAGGAACCGCGAGACAAAAAAAAAGTAAGTGAATTTAAAGATGATAATAAATAATAATTGTTTACAACAAATATTTAAAAATGAAACAGAATAATAACAATATTGACGTCCTAAAAACAATAGCTAACACTCCAAATTGAATGGCTGTCGTGTTCTTGGAATACGTTCATTTTCAGTCTATTTTATCCAACATTTTATTCTAGGTATATAAAAAGACTTGCGAGGTCAAACTCCTTAGATTGGTGTGATCTGAAGAATTCGAATGTCAATATTGCGAAATTGCAAAACCGAAGCGAAAAACGCATTGGAAATCCGATGAAAGATTTCCGTCGACAGACTAAAAAGTGAGTCAACGCCTCGAGTTACGGGAAAGTCGGCGTTTTCAATGCCGAGAAATGACGCCTTTGTCGGGCTCGTCGTATCGTATACCTGTGAATTTTTCTTCGCCCTCTTAAATTTATGATCTCACTAGAAGCAACTCGTCTTGCGGCTCTACGGTTCGTAAAAGTTGATGCACCTCGACTTTAAAGATCACTGACAAAGTAGATTTCAATTTTCCAATATGATTCAAATTATTTATTTTCCTAATATTTATATTCTCGCAAATATCTTCGAGTCGAGATGTTATTCAGTACTCTTTACATCCAAATTAGTTCTAATTTTATTTCACCGAATTGCCATTTGTCATAAGTTTTATTTACCAAATTATAATTCCGTTACATAGTACTTTGGAAAAACAACAATTATAAAAACTAAGGCAAATATAATTTGGCGAAAAAAAGGATTCGGTGAAGTTATTTCAGGTCAAATGAATATTTGGGCAAACATAATTTGAGGAGTATTTATGTCCCTCGTTAAAGTCAACAAATTTAAGCAGCACTAAGAATTTTAACAGAGAAATTCGCTTTTTTTAAATTTTATGTTAATTGAAATAGTAAACTTAATTTAGAATGACATGAGTTTAAAAAAACTGAAATAGCTCAATTTTCACTTTTAAAAATGAAGTTTTTATTTTTTAAAATAATTAGTCATATTTCCAACCAAAGCAATAAATTTTGTATTAAATTTATGAATCTTTATTAAAAAATTTTTTTTTTAATAATGTAGTTAAACTTTCAACAAGGTTCTTTAGTTTTAACACAAAAAAGATCAATTCTGAACGGAAAAAGGAATATTTGATATTTCAACCGAAATATATATTTATTTAAAATCAAAAGCAGTTGCTTTCATCTGAAAAATGCGAATTTTCAGACATATTGCTAAACTTGCAATAAAAAAAGAATAATTTTCCAGCAAACATTTTCATTGCTTATTAAAAAGATCACATGTTTACCAAATGAGATAAAACTTCAAAACGACATACTTTTCAGTCACGAAAGAAGAAAAATTACCAAATTGTTCAAGTTTCAAACACATATGTTCGACAAAAAAGATTATTTTTAAGCAAGCAATCAAATTTTTAAGGCAAGAAGAGGAATGAACGACAAAAATTTTATCATTTGATATTAAAAATAAACGAAATTTTCCATCTTAAATTAAAAACAGTGGGCTTAAGCATTAAATGTTTTTTTCAACAAAAAAGTTATACCTTTAACCAAAACGGGTTGTCCGTTCAGTGATGTATTATTAGCAACAGCAGTTAATTTACATTTAGACATTGCGATTTGAAATGTGTACTGAAGAGGATAAAGATCTATTATTTTGATTATGCAATTTTTTATAGCCATATTTTAATTTTATCTATCTAATCAATTTTTTATTTTTCCGTTCTGTTATATTGGCGAAAATAATTTATCAGTTTTGAATATTTACATATTTTATACTCCTATCTCTTGAAATTATATCCATTAAAAAATATGGTTTGCACAGTTGATAAATGTCTGGCATATTTGAGATGCCGTCGGTAATGAAACGCAGTTTTAAATAGGAAAATATTGATAAATTATTTTTCCCTTTAGCGTGGGACAATATTCGCATTGGAAAGGTGGCTTTATTAATATTTTCCACGGATGCAAATTCCCAGAACGATATCAGAGATTTCCCATGTGATATGCCTCTGCAACCGGAGCTATATTTTTTTTCTTTTTCGCGCAATCAGATTTCACCTCTGCTGATACAAACCCTTGCTTTTTATTCATTTCGAAAGCCAGCACAATTTCCTGATTTCACGGATAAATCCAAATACGCTCATCTCCAATATCTTTTTTTTATTTTTTTTTTATTGAAAACATTTGCATTTAGTTATTTTAAGCCGTTATGATAATTAAAAGAAATGTCTATTTATACATCTTGGTAAAGTAGTCTCTTACAGACTGATTAATTCACTGTTTTAAAAAATAAGTAGGAGGAATATAAAGTTTTTTTATAATAGATTTTACACATTTTTTACATCAAACTCTCGATTTCTGTCCAGTGTCGGGGGTTGCTTTCAAATACTTCGGACTGATTTCGGGGGGCTCTAAACATAAAAAGTGAGCACCGCCTGACTCGTTTTCTATCAGAATATATATCTAAATATATATAATGTCGCAACCGCTCTCCCCCTGCTGCCCTGAGAAACTGCGGGAGCCAGCAATTCTAGGATGGCTGAGAACCGGGTGACTGAAAGCGAGAGATTGGTGTACTTCTCTTTTAAAATAATGAACATATCAATTTGTAATTTAGAGAAATGGTAAAAAAGGCGTTACAACCCTCATTTTAATTTATGATATCAGAATCTACTTCATGCCTTTAAACACGCTGTAAAGAGGATTTACAAGTAAAAAGCTTTTCTACATCATTATAATTCTCGGAAATAGATCAAAGTTCGATATTGTTAAAAAGAAGAAACAGTTTCTGAATTACGAAGACGAATAAAAATGTAAGAAAGCAGAAGCGGAAGTCTCTTCTTGGTGCTTGTGTTACTGAGGTCGTTCTTTCTAATCTAACCGAAGGACCGTGGACTTTCGGTTAATTTTCTCATAAATAAGAGATGCGAAGTGTGTTTTTATCCACAATAATATGAATCCGTTTTTATTGTTTGTGAAGGTCTTGTTAGCCCAATGAAGGGGTCTTTTAAAAAACAATTTGTTGGTTATAGGATGCTGTAAACCTTTCGGAACAATGGTAGCCATCTGACTGTACTAATAAATGAGACATTGGGGTCAATTTTTAAGGCCATTTTAAGGTCAAAGTCAGTTTCTTAATTGGAAACTCCTACGTTTGACACCGGATTTGGAAAGAGCGGTCAATTTACGCTCGAAAAGATAGTTCTTAACTTATTAGAGTGGTTTTCAAAAGGCCAAGTTTCAATGTTAAAAATCGTCTAGAAGCTGTTTTCTTTGAATTTTTGAGGATTTATTTGAGAACAAATGTTTAGGTAGGCTTGGGGACCAACTCCCTTGACCATCTTGACTTTGAGGCAAGGTAGCTCACGGTAAACAAGCACCCTTAACATTTTATGCTCATGAATCCTCAAAAGTTCGAAGAAAACAGCTTCGAAACGATTTATCAACTTTCAACCTGGTCCTGATATCCTTGTTTCACATTTGTAAATATTGTGTCATTCCTGACTAAACTTTGTCTTTTAATCAAAGGTGTTGTCATAACGTTTATTAAAAGGAAACGTGCATTCATGAATGACACAACTGCCACCCAACTGGTATAAATCGACGGGTTCTACGAAGAAAAGGCTATCTTTTCAACACCGTCAAGAATTAGGCTAACTTCATTTTGTATGAAATTTAGTAAACATGTAGAAGTGTTAAAATAAATAAAAGTCTTTTAAAATTTCTTGTTTCTAAAGTTATAGGAGCCTAAATTACATTATAAACTGCAATAAAAAATGATAGAGTTTTGAATTCGTTGGAGATATTTCGAAAAATAATATGTTATTTATTCCTCTTTAAAACTTAGTTAAATGCATTTAGCCTAATTCTCAACGGGGGAAAAAGATAGCCTTTCTTCGTAGAACCCAACGAAATGAAGTTGTGTAAAATGTAATTTTGGATTTGCATCAGTGTATGATTTGATTTCGAGATAATGATCGGAATCGTATTCAACGGTTTGGCGTTCTGAGAATGAATGTTTTTCAGAGCTTTTATTTATTGGTAAATCAATTACTTTTTTATTATATTTCCACAAGGGCCCATTGGTATCCATGATCATTCGTTTCAGGCGTCTATTATTTTGCCGACGCTGACATTCTCACCAAAAGACCACACCATCTTAAGGAATTTCTGTCACACTTGTCGAACAGTATTTCCTGTACAAAAAATTTTTGAGATTCGTTTTATTACAGACGTTCTCCAATAGAGTTTTATTTTATTCTTACACTTGTCTTGGTATGTCCAGATCTTGCAATCGTACAGCACAGTGGCTGCAAGCACATAGTAACATATTGCAGTTTCAGCAATGTCTTTCTTATTTCTCTACACCTGGATATCTCCCTATATATGTTTCCATCATTAGCAAATAAATATCCAAGAGACTAATTAAAATAGCGAAGAAGGTTAATTAGTTAGATGTACATATTGAAAGTGCAAGTTAAACAAGATCTACCTATCTAGAAGCACATGCAGTGCCTGTACTGTATGTTTATGGATGGGTAAGTTAAGATGGCAAAGTTTGAACCCTGGGACGTCTCGAGCTTACTGAACTAAAGCAAACTATCGCTTCAGCTTACCCATCTTGACATTAAACGCAAACATAGTTGGAGACAAAGAGGCGTTGAGCAAGTAGCAGCCCAAGCGTAATTGAGCTTCTTAGGGTAGCACCGGCAATCCCCCTTCGATTATTACTGCGAGTGAGTATCTGAGATAATTCTAGTAATTGCTACTTGCATGTAGTGAGGTGAAAACGAACTTACTTCGACAAGGTAAATCACGCAATCATTAGCTAATGGTTAGTCAGTAGTTCTTGCTACTCGCTTTTCAAAAATAATCATCATATGGATGACATAACAAAAAATCAACAGTTTCGTTTCTCGAAAAGACTACTGGCTTCCGCTCATCTAAAAAAAAGTTTTAATTAAATTGTTTAATAGTATGTCACTCATTCTATAATACCTCGTGTACTATTTATTTCAAGTTTATCTGATAAGAGAGACAAAGTATTTGAATATGCCAAGATGTTACCCGGTACTTGAATGCGAAATAAATTTTCTAAAAAATATTCTAATTGAGTTGTATTGAGTTTTTTATTTTTACCTGCATGCACAATTTCTACTCGCTCATTATATTCTAAACAAGAATCAGGAAAAAGTCCAAAAATTTTATTTCTCAGGGTCTATAAGAGGTACCTCAAATAACATTTAGGAATAATAAATTTTAATTTGAAACTTTCTTATTTGTTTATTAACTATTCTTTGTTAAAAATGTTATAAGGTCAATATTAGGATCTTTGATTATTAATGGCCAGTGGAATAGAAGAACTAGGTATTTGAATTTTTTCTCTTTTTGCAATTACTTCCTTCCTGACAATTATACCTGCAGTTAAAGATTGCAATATTTTGTTGAAAATTCAACTTTTTACTTGAAAACTTGTCTTCTTGGATTGAAAATTCATTAAAAATCTTTTTTGGTTAACAATTTAGCTATTTTTTTTTAAATTTGTCTTTTTGATTTAAAAATACAATTGTTTTAGTGGATATATATTCTTTTTTTAAGCAAAATTCAACTGTTCAGTCAAAAATTAATCTTCTGTGGCTAAGGGTCTAACTATTTTGCTGAAAAATTGTTTCTTTTAATGGTTTAATCTAAGTTTTTTAAATTGAAAATTACAATCATGTTTGGTAGAATTATTTACTATTATTGCATCATTCTGTTACAAATACTATTTCTGTTAAAAACGAATTCTTAATTGAAAATGTAATTATTTTAGTTGAAGTTTCATCATTTTAGTTGACACTTCATTCCTTTGGTTGAAAGTTTAATAATTTGGTTAAAAATTAATCTCTTCTAATTTGAAATGCAAGTATTTGTGTGAATGTTGAAAATTGCTAAATAAAATTTTTTATTTCAAAGTTCATCAGATTGATTAAAAATTTTACAATATTAAAAATTTTTATGTTTAAAAGTGATCTTTTGATTAAAAATATAATTTTTCCATTTTTGCTTGAAATTTGGTATTTTTTAGTGCAAAATTTGTCTCCTTTGCTGAAAAAACTAACATTTTTGGTTTCAAATCTTCATGTTTTTTAGTTAAAGATGTAAATTTTCGCTCGCAAATGAACCTTTTTGGTTCAAAATGGAACTATTTATTTAAAACTGAACCTTCTTCTTACATTTTTATTTTTTATTTAAAGGTTCAATCATTTATATGATGTATTTTTTCTATCTTTAAAATTCCTCCTTTTGGATTGAAAACTGATCTTTTATGCTACAAAATTAATCCTTTTTGGTTGAAATAATTAAATAAAGAAACTCTTTACCGTTGAGGTATTTTCCGAAAGACTAAACTTTTTCCGCTCTTTCAGGGCTAACGTTCTGAAAAATTCCGTTATACTATCCTCATCGTTATACTTCGCCGCTCAATTTTACAGAATATTCCGCAAAAGTATTTGATGTCATAAGTAAATCTGAAGTTTGTACATTTTAATCTAAAATTGTTTCATTTCTTTTATAAAATATTAAATGTTGAAAATTTTATAAAATAAAATGCTAATAATTGGGCTTGTCAACATTCATTATTAAACTTATTTATGTTTATTTAAATTTATAGCACTGTTTAATGCTATTTGTATGAGCTGAATATCATACGAAATCCAGCAAGAGAAGTTAATTATAATTTTAATAAAATATTATGTATCACATTTCTCGGTAATATTATGGAAGACAAAATACACATCTCATGTTTACTATCTTTTCATTGCTTTATTTTGATGAACATATTTTCATGTTGTTTTTAGTAACCCTGCAAATACTAATTTCGAATCCTCTCGGAAAAGGGGAATTATTGCAATTTGTTACAAAAACTAGGAACTGTTTTGATGAGTTTGTGAAAATACGTTCTTTAAAGTTATAGCTATCACATTTTGCCCTTGGGACCTTTCCCGGTTTGTAAAGTGAAACCAATTTTCATAATTACAGAACCTAGAGCAATATCCTTAAGGCGATTTTTTTCCTGTTACTTTTGAGCAATAATATCTGTATAGAAATAAAAAATACAATATTCCCGTCTTTCTTTCGATTATGTAGCATACATTTTTTAATTTTTACAAGAAAGCAATTTTCTTTGAGATATTACGCTGCAGCTATTATCACCGACGAAGTACTAATATTCAGAGCCTGAGTTTATGAAACCATTAAAGTACTTTGGCTGCTTCCTGGAATTCGTCGCTGGCTATTCATAACATGCGATAGTTTGACAGAATGAAGGTATTAGTCTTAGAAAGGAGGTAGAAAGCTGATTTTATTGAGCAAGTTTTAACTACTATTTTACGACACCACAGCCGCTTCGATCGTTCCCTTGGACATAGGCATCGTGCAATATAGTCCATCAGTACTTAAGTCGAAATTAACTATTCAAGGCGTAGCCTCCACCCTGAAAACCAGTTTCTTTTTACAATTTTTTCCCCGTGCACTACAAATCTCGTATAAAAGTTCGATGAATTTGCATCACTCTCAGATATGATCGAAAATTGCAGGTCGGGGTTTATTAAAAATAGTCCTGAATATCAAGACAGTTCAAGGAGCTGGAAGATCAGAAGTGACTTTTTTTAAATACAGTGAAACTCTTCAATAGCCCTCCCTTCTAGAGCCCTTCCGAGAATTGACGCCGCGTCGCAGGTTGGTGTAATAGGAGGTACGCGGGTTGTGCGATTATCACTCAGGCGAGTACTAAAGCGTGAACAAACACAAGCGGAGCGGGCTATAATGAGTTAGTTCCCACTCACCGTCAGCCACAAAATCGGTGCTATAGAAGAGTTTCATTGTACCTATTTTTGAAAGGAGTTTAGGAAGCAGATCTATTTTTGCTTTTTCTCATTTTTCTATTACAAACATTAACTTTTTTTCACAGTTAAATAACGTTTCCTTGCAGTAAAACTAAAGGGAAGCAGAGAATTTTTTTTGCAAAAAACATGCAAAAGCTATAATTTTTAACATAATTTTAGTATAATTTATCTTCGGCGTCATAATTTGAGAATAATTACAGCATGATAATCTAAATTGAAATCATATTTTTAGAATTTCAGGGCGCAAAGCTTTCTTGGATCAGAGTCTCAACATTGACAAAAAATACATACTGCCAAGAAAACTCAACAACTTCTCAAATCGTGAGAAGGAAACTAGTTACCGCTTTTATGGCAACATTTCAGTTTATCGTGGGTCTTTTCAGGATAAAGGCATGTTGAAACGCTCAATTTTCTAGACAGAAATCTCGTGAAATTCATGTATACTCTTGAACACTTCTCCTTTCAGGGCACATTATGAGTATTGCAGAAAAATGTTAATTAACATTTTATATTCAATAATAAACACACGAATCTTCCTAAAATGCAGAAATTTATTCAAAAATTCATAACTATAAAACAAACTTAGATATTTCAATTTTTCAGATTGTATTGTAAAGTTCAAAAAGCTTATTTTGAAGAAAAAAGTCACAAACTCGATGGGAACAAAATAAATTTCTGAGTTTGTAGTGTCAGTTGAATCATTACGTACGTAGACGAAGAATTCTCGATACTTCAGTGGATGTACCCTGCTCCACTACATAAGAGATGAAAAATCAATGTATTACTGAAAAAACGAAAAAACTTTTAAAATACTCATCAACTTCATAAAAATTCAGAACCTTAACTGGACGCTCAAACCTAGTTTGTACTTAAGTTAAAGTTATCGTGGCTCGTTTCAGACCTATTGCGAACTTGACCTGCTCACTGCACAGGAAAAAGGCGTTCGGTCTGAATTGACACACGATAACCGAATCGGGTTAATAATATAAATTTTAAGATTTAGGAATTCCAGATCAATCAATCAGAGTTGTTTTTTTTTGCGAAAAATGTCAGAATAAGACAATCTCTCGCTCCTTCCTATATTTATTTTTAGAACATCACTGATCATTCCAAAACAATCTTAAATATTCCGGAACTCTAGAAAGATCTACAATATTAAGAAAAATTCTGAAAATGTAAATGATATTATAATATTTCACACCGTTTTGGAATATATCTGAAAAAGTTGAGTGTGTTTCAAAAGATTAAATACCAATCCAGAATATTCTAAAAATTTTAGAATTATTACTATGTATTTAAATTTTTTGGAATATTATAGAATATACGGAACAATGTACAAAACTTTAGAAATTTTGTAGAACATTTTGGAAAATTCTTGTCTAATATTCCAGACCATTTTAGAACATTCTGAATTATTCTAGAACATTCAATAAACGTTTAGAACAGTCTTCGACATTCTGGTACAGTGCAGATATTTATAGCAATTTCTGGAGCATTTATTTTTTAATATCACAAAATAATGTTGTAAAATAAAGGGGAATGATTTTAGAAAAATTCAGATTATTAAAAAATAAATTGCAAACATTCAGAATAGGGGAGATGAGAGTTCATAAGCGCACATAAAGATCAAATGAATTAAAAAATATATGAATGGGACATTCTCTGTCAAGTCAGCCACTCCCCCCTCACACTTCAATTTGCAAGATAAATTAACTTTATTGGGCTTAAAATTTATGTTGAAGCTTCTAATTTTTCATGCCGTATGGTCTTTTACGATTTTCCAAAATGGCGGACCTGTCACGACTGTCACAATGTCAGGGCTGCTCTACTGGATCCGCCATCTTGAAAATTTTAAAAACTAATAATAGATTCGTAATCAGCGACCCCAAAAACCCCTATATTCATACCAAACTCGTGCTATTGATGAAAAATTATTTTTTCACTTTTCAGATGCCATATTGGATTTTCCATCTTGGAATTTCGAAAAACTAATAGTAGATTCGTGATCAACGACCTTAAATACATAAATAAAGAGGATTTTAAGATTGAATCTTATGTTCTTGCAAGAATCAGAGTACAAATAAAAGATTATGTTTAGTATTTTAGTTCATTTTGGCAGCCATGACAGGTCCCCATTTTCAAAAATTGCAAAAGGTTATACGACATAAAAAGGTAGAAACTTTAAAGAAAATTTTTAAGCCCAATAACGTTAATTTATCTTGCAATTTGAAGTGAGAGGGGGGCTGATTTGACTGCAAGAGGCATACATTCTCCATTAGTCAATGATTTTTTCAGAAATTTCGAAAGTAACTTGAATTTCCTTGAAATTACCTGATGTTAGTTCATATACAGTGAGCGATTAATGAGGGAGGGCGTTTAAAACAAACAAAATTGAGATTAAAAAACATCCTCGCGCTCAACAGTTTAATTTAGGGTTCTTTGCATACATAGCACAACCTGGCTCCAATCTGGCTCCAGGATATCATTGTAAGGAGTGTCAGCGAAGTGTGTGGTACTGCTATGGACGAAAGAATGTCTGCTGATGCGTTATGGAATGATGAACTCCGCATACCTGTCCACAAAAAGAAGCTTGTGTGTCTAAGAAAGCCTAGTATTACAATCCTTAGCGTGGAATAGAGAAGCAGATTTGAATTTGATGACAGAAACAAGAACAGGAAAGATAGTTAAAGATAGTAGAGATAAGATGAAAACAGAAGATGAGAAGAAAACTGTAATTGATTTTAGAGAAGAAAAAACTGTTTTATAAATTAGGGTTGATCCGTATGAAAGGATGTAATAGTAGAGAGTTAGTCAACATAAGAAATAGAAGGAATGCAATAATACCATAAGGATGGGATACTAGACGCTTTGAGGGACTCTTTCAAAGAATTATAGAGAGGTCAAGCTATAGGGCAGTATAACTGTGATATAGAACACGCCACGATAAAAAAACAGCTTGATAGAATCTGTGCGTCTGAGGATAGGGATATAATTGAAAACTTGAACAAAATTGCGACTGCTGGTGTGGATGGCATTCTGCAAAAAGTTCACAATATTTTAAAATCATTCACAATTTTACTTTTCATCAATTTTGAAGAAAATCTTCGAGAAATGCAAACCCTCTGAAATATACAAAACTAGAAACGCAAGGTAATAAATAATCCTTGTATAAATCAAATCACTCAAGTTACTAGAAAAGGGCCGAATTATCGCACTAATTATTCAGAAACTCGTGTGGAGCGTATTTCATGGTTCGCAATTGCTGTCTTAAGTTTTTCTCTGGGTGCGCACTGACTTCATCAATCATTTGAGAATGGTTATGGTCGCGGCCTTTCGCGTCTTAGGTGCCACTATAAAAAGTGGTTCTCTTGTCACGAAGCCGAGAGGAGCGACAATGGAAAGTTCGTCCATTGTAGCGACGGCCTGTTGGACATGGTTCACGAGAATGAGGGTTGCAAGTAGTTCTAGCCGTTTTAGCCAAACTGGGTGGTGTGAAAGGTTACATGGAGACCAAGGAAACTGGGTACTTGACACAAGGTAGAAGAAAGAGACCTTGTTCTAAAAATAAAAACAAAATTTCTTCTATCTAATTTATTCATAAAAATTCATTTATTTCATCACAGGAAACTTAGAAAAATAAATTTCAAAATAATGGAAAATTATAAATATAATACTTTAAAATTTGTATTTAATTTATTTAAATGTATTGATAAACAGTTTTTGTTTATTATCATTGAATAGCAAAAATAGAGCTGTAGGGTTGCCTCTTTTGCTTTTTAAACAAATATTTTAATTTCAATAATTAACTAACTAAAATAAAGCATCTATTAAAACTACTTTAAAGTATAATTATTCATCATAAATTAAAGTAAATATCAAAAAAGCTACATCGGCTTTTATTAAAATTGGATTTAGTCTTAACATTATTCTCATTTTTAATCGGCTTTCAGTAATCTGTAACTTTTATCTGAATGTAAGATTTTATGGTAGCAGGAATTTAAAATAGGCCTATCTTGAAGATTTGCATTTGAAGGTGGTTCCATTTTTAATATTTGTGATTTAAAATTATGCGGTTCCCAACTTTTTTCAATGGGTATATTTTAAAGATTCACAATTAAAAGCCCTTCAATTATAAAATGGATGAATATTACAAATTGGAGAATTTTCAAATATAAATACACTAGCAGAATAGTGGGGACACCTCATGCCGTCGCGTCGTCTTGCCGGACGGTGAAAGTCCCGCGTTCGTCGTCTTGTTGGACGGCTAGTGTAATCTGAGTTCCAGTTCTTTAATCATAAAGATTAAAACTTGAAAATTTTCAATTATGAGTTTTCAAAATCAAAAACGTTAATTTTAGAAATGTAGAATTCTAAGTACTATAATTTTTAACAGATACAAATAAAAACTTTCAGAATGCAGAGAATAATAAATAAAATGTACTAAACTTTGATTGTTAAAACAAATAAAACTCAAATTTTCAACTGTAAATCTTCGAAATTAAGAAGCGTTTAAATATCAATCACTGAAATGAAACACATTTTAAATTATAAATTGTCAATATTATCAACTCATTAATTTTACAGATTTTCATCTTAAAGTTCTGCAAATTTGAAGATTTACAATGAAAAATTCTTGAATTTCTAAAATATAGAGTTTCAATGTATTTAATTTTCTAGGCTTATATTTTAAAAGTTTGTCATTCAGAATATTTCTTTTGAAATAGTTCAATTTTCAAATTTTTATAATTGAAAATTATTCCATTTCAAAACTTTATAAATATGAATTAAAATTTTTTGATCATTTGTAATATCAGAAGCAACGTTGCCAGTTACGTATCTACCAAATTGAAGAAATTTGTAAAGTAAATTTTAAAATTTCAGCTTTTTTAAATGTGGATCTTAAAACTTGCATAATTTTTGTATTTTACATTTTTTAAATAAGAAAATTGTTAATTTTAACGATGCATGAATAAAATTACTTGAGCTTGAATGATTTTAAAGGTTAAAAGTCACGTTTTAAATTAAAAATCTTCCAAGCTGGAAAAAAAATTTGAATGTAAAACAACAAAATTGAAGAATTTTTAGTTGTAAATATTAGAATTTAGATCATTTTTAAATATAATTTGTCATAATCAAAAGCTTTTAAATTTTAAAATTCGCAATTTTATGTTGAAATGTTGTCACAGGCTTATACTGCCCAACATGTCGAAGGCATTTTTGATTAGAGTTGGATTTTTTTTTATTTGATCATTTTTGCACGGGGCTATCCTGGTATATATTATCAGTCACGGACGCATTTTTATAATGCAATCAAGTGATCTGATGAGAGCAGTCTGCCCAGACATATTGGACAAATCCTGGTTTTTACCCCATCATTGACGGACTGGGTTGCAGTCAAGTACACGATGGGGGGACCTACAGCTTAAGGTGGGTTCCGAACCACCAGAACCTCGGTAAAGGTACATTGAAAAATTTCTAGAGGTACCGGCTCAGGGATCGAAGCCCGGACTTTTTAGGTGAAGTCCGAGTGTCTAACCAACTGAGCCACCGAGGCTCAAAGCCACATTATTATTATTATTAATCAAGTAATTGGCGAAAAACGTCCCGCAATACCAAAAAAATTGCATATATATCTAATAGAAATAATACCATATTCAATCAAATTTCCACTTATTTCAAATTATAGCATTAAACTAGATCATTTGAAACGCCAAATTCATTTAATAGTTACCATTCGAAGATTAGTTGATATTTAGTAAAGGATTAAATAAATAAAAAATGTATTAGGATATCTTAAAATCAGGAAATATTTATCCTCTTTCTTTTGATCAATGTAATAGCCACTGTGCATTACTGGCTCAACCTTATTATTCTCGCATGGCTACTTTTAAACTTTGAAACCTTATCACAGTTTCGCAGTAGTAATTTTCAACGTCCAATTTAACATCGCAGACGATAAAGGCAAATAAAAGTGCACATTCATTACAACACCACAACAGAATGTAATGTGCCGCTTACGTCTTGGTTTACTCGAGTGAGATAATTGAATGCCATTTTCGAGCTGGTCGGACAGAGTGTTACTAATCCTGGAGGGATGGAACACGTACACATACAACACATTGTATGTAATCAGCCGCAGGAACGCGCAGATGTCAATAATGCAGCCGGTCAATTGCGAGCCAGGCTTAATTAAGATGGACACCAACCTATTGGGGTTTAGGTGGCAGTTATGATTCCATTTTGAGTACTTTCCCAATAGGGCAGGGGAAAGGTTAAGGAAAAGGAACAATGGGACCAGCGCGATTTTGTAGGTTCATATGTTTGTTTCTCTTATGAGTAGCAGGAAGGTCAAAACACCCTTCATAACAACTGAGAGGAAATCTAGGCTATAATTGAATAGCCGTTTCATCATCTCCAGCTAAGGGTATCCACAGTCCCTTGGGTGGATGATCGACCATTGTCCGGATTCAGTCGGCCTATTCGACGATACTTACTACTGACAAAAGCCCGCTTGGCAAATTCCGCGGGTCGCATTCCGATTCAATTAGGTATGGGATCTTAATTGAATTTGTACATGTGTTGCCAAGTTAATTGTTCATTTTTGTTTAATTAATTATTGCGATTATTATTTGTTTAGAAAAAAGTATTATAACCAAGCGTTTGTTGATGATCACTTCTCACTAATTGTTAATGTACAGCCAAAATAATCTTTATCGTTTTCACTTCAAGCAGATATTACATTTTTATTTAGAGATAAAAACACTGCCGTCAAAATTTAATTGAAAAAAGTCTTGTCTCTACACATCGTAGATTTTGTCAAAAACCATTCACAGCGACAAAGTTTTTATTTGGAAAATAAATGTTTTCTTAGATCAAAAAAAGTTCAAAGAAAGAAAATTTATACCTGTGTTGCAACAATGTCATTGAAATATTTTTTAGCTTGTCTAAACGACCTCGAAATATAAACAAAATGTTTGTAAATTGACTGTTTTCAACTATTTCGCCATTAAATTTGTGGTATATGTTATCAAAAATATAATTTTAGTATATTTTAGCCAAAATAGATGATCAAGGATAAAATTAAAGGTGTTTTTTTTTCTACTTTTGATCTCTTTCACGATTAAATAAATTTCGAGTGTCTAAATGAAGTTAAAGTATTTTCCAGTGTTCCTGAATTTGTGTCTGTATAGTAAAGAATTCATCTTAAACAAGTTTTACGTTGCCTAAGAGTCCTTAAAATTAATTAAGTTATTTATTAAAAAATCAAAAACTAATCAAAATTATTTCAGAATTAACCTTTTTTATATATTATTATAAAAATATGTTGAAAATGCATTGTCTATAACATATATTGCACATTTTATGTTCAAATATTCAATAAAATTGATGTAAATCAATGAAAACAGCGAACAAATAAAAGGTTCAAAGATTTTAAACAATTTTAAGCTCCCTCAGGCTGGATAAAAAATATTCGGACGTCAAATTTTTTATACAGGTATAAATTCAATCGCTTTAAATATTATTATTATTATTTAAAATCGAGTTTTTCGTCCTAAATACGAATCCAACCTCCATTTTTGCCTACACGCCTGTTTTTTGAGTTTTTTGTTGAACTTTTGAACAACAAAAAATCTGTTAAGAAATGATATTTTTACCAGTGACTCTTTAGAAATGAAAAGCTCATAATTTTAAAAGGATTTTATTACACTAAAATTTTGGCAAATTTATTGGAACTTCTATAAAACTAAACTTGAACTGAATTCTAGTAAGTTTAAGGAAATTGAATTAAATTAAAGAGAATTGAATTGAATTGAGAAGCAATCAAAAGAACTCAGAGGAATTAACGCGAATACACGGTAATTCAAGAGAATTCGTGGAATTCAGTGTAATTTATGGAAATCAAATTAAATTGAAAAATAAATCAATTTAAATTAAATTAAATTCAACAACAGAAAATAAATAAGCAACTTCTTAAATATGTTTGTATCTTTAAAAACAAAATAAAAAATATTTCGTTTTAATAATAAAGAGCTATGACTTTTTAAATACAATAACTTTCTTAGGTTTTTTCACCGCTTTTTACGATTTTCTTGAAAACTATTGAAGCTATCGTAAAATGTTGGTGCTCATTCGATTCAACATTAAAAAGTGCATCAAAATGTTTGATCGGTTATTGTGAAACGAAATTTCTGTATCCAGTGATAGAGCCAAATGTGATTTAACTAAAAAACTTTAACAGTATGCTCATATTCATTCACTGAATTGAAAATCTTTCAACGCAAGACAATATGATTTTATGCATGTTCCTCCTATCCAGAAAGCAAATATTTTTATAATTTTACACTGAAAAAACAAAACAATAAATAAAACAAAAATAAAAAAACAAAATATATATATATATATATATATATGTGTATATATAATTAAAAAATTTGTCATAAGGACAACCGCAGGATTTCGCCAAAAGCGGGTGCTAATCTGGAAAATTGCACCCGCTTCTCAAAAAATCATATTTGAATCAAACAAATTTTTTAACATTTCAGCCCACTCCAAGGCCTATTTTTCATGGCTCATACAATTGCTGAATTATGTAAATAATTAAAACATTTTGCGCGGAGCGATTTTACAAATTATCTTAAATTAAGTAATTACAAAAATAAGTTAGATTTATGATTTTAAACATTAAAATTATTTCAAAAATATTCATGACCACTTTTTTTCGAAACTTTTTGCATCTTTGGAAGAAGTGAATAGAAAATAAATTATGTTCTTATGAAGATCGAATTTTGTTTACATTTCTATTAATTTTTTAATCAATGCACTTTGTGGTAACTTTACATTTTGTAAAATTTATATCCCATTAAATTTCATAATGGATCTCTTGGAAATTTAAGCATGGATGAACCTTCAGAAAAATGGGTAGTTCAAAGAAAAGTTAAGAGTATTTCATTATGTGGAAAAGTGAATTTGCTTTTAGATTGAAATTTTTCTTCTTTTAAGGATGCGGTTACTCAATGTTTAGTTCCAACTTAAAAATTTTGCATTATTCAATATTTCCCTTATTTAAATTGAAAACCTTACAATTCTACATATTTTTACATTTTTAGATTAAATACATAATGTTTGGTGTGTTATCTAAGGTTTGCCCTTAAGGTTTTGTAATTTGGTTTGCCCATATACTACCAGGAAACTCAAAATAATTACTTCAAAAATTCTCTTAATGAAAGGAACTGAGCACTCCTTATTTTATTAAAAATAAAAGGGGTTGCATAAGTGAATCCTGCACTGAGAAAAACAAATTATGTCCCAGAAAAAAAAAATGGAGCAGTTTTGGCTGTTCTTTCCAAAATTTGGTTGATACTACAAAAAAGTAGATAAAATTACAAAATAATTTATTTGCCTCGAAGCAAGAAGTGTATTAAGCATTTTTTGTTGAGTGTTTCAACGAATTTTGTTAAGCGTACCAAACACGTATACGCGCATGCGCTCTTTTTCGGCTCATGACGAGCAACTGACCATTTTTTCAATTAGGCGGATTGAAGCGAAAATCTCCTCTCTGCATTTTCAACGCTAATATTATTTGTCGTTCTATCAAAAAAAAGAAAATTTTAAAAAAGAGTTGCGTTTGTTTCGTGTTTTTTAAATCGATACATTGTCTGTATACTTTTTTCTCATGAAAAATATTTTAATATTTATTTATTATATAAATTTTTTTTCAACTAAACGATTTTCTGTTTTCTATAGCAACTAAAAAACTTTGATAGAGACAACTAAACTTTTGTCCGGTCAACCAATATGCTTCTCAATGGGGAAAAAGGTGAAATTAATAAGTATTTAAATGTAGCTTTCGCGATTAGTCATCACCATCAAAAACGTTAAAAATTGCAGAAATGGCGAACACTTTTCTCAATGAATATGAAAATTAATTAAAAAAAGGGTTAGCTTTTTGTTCAGGATTCTCTTTTCTCAGAATTCTGGTCACTGGTTGATGCAATAGATATACTCTAATTAAATAATCTCTGTAGTTTTTAAGCAATGCGATGATGTCGATTTGAAGAATTCATTAGCTATTCTAGCTAGGGTTAAAAAGGAAAAACAATAAAAAGCTTTTTAAAGTAATCGAAAATTGTAGAATATCATCATTTGAGAAAGTTTGAATTCACCTAAGCGTTCTGTCCTTTTCAATATTTTTGAATAATACTTGGCTCGAAAGGCTTTTAAACTGTATGAAAATCAAAATAAACTCGAGATGACGGAATCAAGAACAGAAAACAACTTTGGCACAGAGGTATTAGAATCTTGAGAGGTTACAGTAGCTCACAACTTTCTCAATCCAGAAGACTCGGTCCGAAACGTGTTTCATCCAAATACGATTTCCAAGTTCGATTCGTGAGCGGCAGCTGACCTGTGCTGACCGATAGGATACATGTCAAGATACCGAGAAAGGAAGGTGCATTTGGCACTCCTACACACACAAATATTCTACTTCAACTGTTTGAAATTCACTCAATGCACTATCCGACACGGCTCGTTCTCCCTCCAGAAAGCCTAAATTGAAAATTTGATTTTCCCGAGATCCCAACAGATCCCGAGATAAATAAGTCTACCTTAAATAATTCAAGCTAGAATTTCTCAAAGATATTTTTATCAATTTAATGTCAAAAAGTCCTACATGGATACATAAACGCAGACAATAAACAATTTTAGAAAATTTAGAAGTATTTTCAGTTTGGGGAGAAGGATTTCGTGGGTGTTTTTTACCTTTAGACTTTCCATGGCTTAAATCAATTCAGTTAGTCCAGAATTTTCATCAGTATCTTCACTCAGAGGAAAAGTTTTCTTAAAACAAAAGCTGCAAAAAGATTCATTTTGAGACAAATGAAAATTCTCTTTATCTTAAATTTAAGAGAAAACTAAATTTGTCAAAAAACATCCCTTTGGTACAAAAGAAGGTTTCTATAGTTGTTAGCATATTACGTTACAATAGACCTAGTATTTTCAAGCATATTTTGTCCCTTTTTTACTGTATCCCCCCCTTTCCTCTGTAAATTCGAAAAATCCCTAAGACAGACTTAAAATACCACATTTTAGCTCAACTTTACCCTTTTTTACGTTCATTAAAAGGTTTTATTTTTTTAAAGTTCTGAATACGAATAGAAGAAAAAATAATTTTTAATAGGATAGTTGAATTCTTACCTATAGAAATGAATTTTCCACCGAAAGTATAAGTCTTCCAGCAAAAAAAAACAAACAAAAATTCGCAAAGCAGTGAAACTTTGAACTAAGTACTTTAATTTTCGAACATAAAAGATGAATTTTGAACATAAACTGATATAATTGATATTTAAACCAAAAAATATTTTTATTTTTAATAAAAAACAGTATAAGCCATAAAAAATGCAAATTTTTTAACTAATTAGTTGATTTAACTACAAAGGCTATAGAATCGACAAGCCAAGAAGACGAATTTTTTACAGAACTGTTATATTTTTAACCCGAAAACATGAATTTTAAACACAGCAGTGAAATTTGCAGTCAAATAGTTAAATATTCTATCAACATAGTTAAATTTTCAATATAAAAATAAGAATTTTCAACAAAGAACGTACATTTTCAACCAAAAATATGAATTTACAACTAATTTAATGAATTTTCAATCAAAGGATATTACTTTTTAACAAGATTGTAACCGTTGACAGTTCAAGTAGTTCAATTAACAACAAAAAATTGAAATTTCAAAGAAAATAGTTGAATTTCAAACTAAGCTGTACAACTGGATGATAAGATTTTTTAACAAAAAAGGTTTCGAACCAAAAATTGAACGGACTTTTCAACCAAAAATAGTCTCATTTGCTTATTGAGTTCTTCTAATAATTCAGTTCGCATATAAGTGGAAAATAAATAGAAATTTATAATATTTTTAAATACTTTTTATAAAGGCAATTTAATAAGTGAAACGGCAAATCAGAGAAAATTATACCTTTCAGTGGTTATTAGAAACAAAATTTCGAAAATCGAAAATAATATGAAAAAAGGAGAGTTTAATATTATGACCATCTAATAAAGTAGAAGTAATTTGAAGTTAATTATTATAAAGCTTCGTTTTACATGTTAATAAACTGCGTATTCAAAAAATTGCTATTTTCATAATTTTGTCATTTCTGTGAATAATATATTTTTATCAATTCTTTTTCGTTACAATATAAGGTTTTCCGTGGATATTACAAAATTTGTTATGTATCAAAAAGGTTTCAACTGATAAAACTACATTAGGAACAATTTAAAAAGTCCATGGCATCACAAACAGAGAAAGTAGACATTTTAAATATTTATTTTTGTGTGCTTTTAGATTATTTCTTTTTCAGCTCCTTACTAAAATATTTTGAATAACTTAGTGTGATTTTCTAAAAATAATACATTTTACAACAAATTAATGAGCATAATGAACCAAAATCTATCTATTAATTTCACAATTTTAAATCTTCTTGCATTTTTTGCTGATTAATTTTCGTCAATTGAAATTACTGAAGTGTGCTATAAATTTTTCTAATTATGAAAGAAAAATTTTTTAGCACAAAAATAACTAAAAAATAGATGATATTCACGATATATATATATGATATAAAATTTATTCAATAATAAACATTATTAGGATATTCAAAATAAAATCCAAAACCGTGGAAATGACGACTAGAGTTTTCGTTCCTAGAATAAATCTTTCTTGGAAGAGCCCATAAATTGAATTCATTCTTCGAATGCACTTTGTATTGTAACGTGCGTGCAAAATTGACAGGTGATAAGATAGGCAGGTTTCGCATATGTGTGGGAAAATTGATGCTTCTTCACGATACCTTGTCAAGGGCCGGCGAAACGCTTCTATCGTAAACGATTCAAAAGCGATACAAAGTGTCTGCAAGTAGAAAAAAAAACAGAAAAAATTAAAGTTCGAGGAGAATGAATATTTTTTGTATGAATCCAATATACTTGGAAATGCGGAAAGGAGGTGTGGACTTGAAAAAATGTTGAAAGACCATTCAAAATCTACTTAACGCTATTATAAACACTCTTTCCACTACATACAATTTCGATTTTTAGAGAATGAAAAAAGGAATTTTAGACTAAACAGTTGAATTTACAGCTAAATAGTCGAATAACTAACCGTAAAAGAAAGTTAGAATAAATTTTAGATGCCAGTTCAAGTCTTAACCAAAATTATCCAACCAAAAGACATGAATTTTTAATTTAAAAAAGAAGAATTTTCAACCAAACACTTTAATCTTCAAAAAAAAGAAAATATATTTTTCAAGAAAATAATTAAATTATCCACAGAGACATTATTATTATTTTTTTATTTTTTTAAATTTTAAATCGCAGATTTTTTAAATTAAGACTTATAAAGATGAATTTTTTAACAAATAACTCAATTTTTTACCTAAAAGGATAAATTCTCCAACAAATTGTCGAATTTAAAAAGGAAACACGAACAAACTAGTTAATCTTTCAACAATCGAGTTGAATGTTTAGCAAAGTAGTTGAATTTATCACAAAATAATTAAATTTTCAGCAAAAGAATTCAATTTTTAATTACACTGTTGAATTATTAACAAATAATGTTTTAAACAAGGTGAATTTCCCAAAAGAAATATTAATTCTTAAGAAAAATTTAACAGTTTATGTTTCAAACTTAGGAGATTTTAATTTTAAATGAGGAAGGAGTTTATAAATTATGTAACTTTTTTCCTATCACTTGCTATCACTCCCTATTATTCCTACTAGACTATTCCGTTTTTTAAATAACATTATTTTATTAGATAGAAAATTCATCTTTTCTGACTTAAAATAAATTTTTTTGCTAAAAATTTGTCTTTTTGGATGTAAAAGTTAACTGTTTTTGGTTGAATTTTAATTTTAAAATTCGATAGTTAGGTTGAAAATGCATCCTTATAGGCTCAAAATTCAATGACTTTGATCGTCATCTTTTTCGGTCCAAAATTAAAATTTTTGTAAAATGTTCGCCCCATTATATTAAAAATTCTTCTTGTGCGGTATAAATTTCACCTTTTTTTAATTAAAAATAAACTCTTGTTGATGATTAAACAATATTTAAAAAACTGGTATTTTTGGACTGAAGATTTGACTCTTATATTATACATAAGTTCAACTATTTTTTTCAAATTCGACTCTGTTGCTTTAAACCTTAAGTATCTAGTTTCTAATGCTCTAATTCGGTCAGGAATTAGTTTTTTGTTTGTTGAAAATTCATTTTTTGGTAGAAAACCAACCAAATTTCGACCCAAAATTTGAGGAGTTTAAAGCATTTTATATTGAATTTAATTTGGTGTCAACATTAATTTTTTTGCAAGAATTTATTTTCCTATAATTCCCCTATTTTTGTAAAAAAATCAACTCATTTTACTACTTTAAAAAGAATCTTGGGCTACGTTTCTCTTGAAGGCGGAGGAGTCAAAAATAGCTCAAAATTGGTAGCGTGTTTTTTGTAATACCCACTTTGAAAATAACGATTTCCATGCGTAGCTTTGTCTACTGTCAAAATAAAAATGTTCCTAAATATTTTAAAAGAATATCATGCGTGAATTTTTTTGAAAAACACAATACAGGATAGGAAATTTTATGGTAAATGACAAAAAAGGTCTAAATATTTTTCTCGGATGGTTATTGCAAAAAAAAACGTGCAATACACGTGCGGACAGTAGGGTGCCTCGTGAAATACTTTATTTTTAATTTAAGAAAACCATGAATCTGGAAGTTATTTTTAAAAGCTTTTTAGGGATGAATTTTACCCTTTGATTTCAAGTTTATCATAAAATTGCAACTTAAAGGGTGTTAATAGCCACCTTAATTTTTGGCTCAAACAAAAAAATTTTAGGAACACATGGCATCCTCGTTAATTATTCTCTGCATTGCGCAAGATGGAATAATTTGAATTGTAGAGATTAAAATTCAAAAACATTGGAAAATTAATATTCGGCATAAAGCAATTCATAGCGACCTCTAAATATTGCTGCATCTTTTACATTTGACGAAAACCAGCTATTTTGCATACTTGTATCACAAATACCTCTTATGGACGGCCCCCTACCGGATAGCAAAATTGAATGAGACTTTAGGTGGTTCAACTGAATGTAAAATCTTCAAATTCGTCTTTTCTCCTCTGCGTGTAACAAGTCATTATATTTTTTGTCTTAGGGCAAGCAATATTTGGTATTCAGCGATGCTCCAGGGCTCTTGACTCGTTTCCCAAGCATGGATATGTATCTGAGAGCCAGCGCACTCGTAAATCTCGGCAAAAGCGCCAGGGAATCATTTCCATATAGATTCCTTGTCGCTCGAAGGTCGTCGCGGCCTCTTGCGAAATCCTTCTAGTGCCCGTCGCATTTATTCCGTCGCTCTCGCTGGCGAACATCTAAAAAAAAATTAATCAAACTCATACCTTTTTATAAGGTGTCAAGAAATAAATAAAAAATGTTAAGGCATGAAGATGAATAAACGATTGAATAAAATATGACCATTGATGACAGGCTCTTGTCTTATTAGTTATTTGAAAGAGGAATTCTATAGAGTCAGAAAACTAAAAAAAAAGCACCTAAAATCAAAATATAATCAACTTTCTATCAACTTTTTCATGCACATAAATAAGAAGACAGAAATGTTCAAAAATTAAAAAAATGATCAAGTCGAAGAAAATATCTTTGGAAGCCAGTTTAGACTTGCTGATTAAGGATTATTTGTAGGAATAGGCATATACATTAGAAACTTATATTAACTTAAATTCATATATTGCCTGAAAATATAAAAACAATATAAAAGGATATTTGGTTCAGTTTTCCATTCAATGAGGAAAATTCATTTTCTTTTTCATCTTATATATTTGTTTCTAATAAGCCGAAAAGGAGGTATTTGGAAAAGTAGATTTAGGCCCATTATCTGGCAGATACAGAGATTGCTGAAATATTGATGTACAAGAGAAGTTGGATGACAATTGCTAAAATGTCTCACTCTAAAATATCCAGCAATGTAATTAATTTTAGTGGTCACACCTGCATTTGGCTGATAACGAATTACTTGTAATTTGATCAATTTTACAGTATTTTATTTATTTAAGAAACATTTACTTAATCTAGACTGCTCTTATTTCAAAATCTCCCGAAATATCTCATTTCTGTATAATTTAGCCAAATTTTCTGCGAATGAGAATTGAAAATTGAAGAAAGCCAAAAATGGACTACTTATTCCGTAACATAGAATGAAAAATTAAATTAAAAATTGCGTGACAAGTCCTCAAATTGAAATCATATCGTTCTAATTTTTCTAAACAAACGATTAATTTTTCCTCTAGTCATCAATTTCAAGAAAGAAATCGTTAAAATTGTATGGTTCTCTTGACTTGTACGTTTTTTCAGCAGGAGAATTTAAAATTACGCCCTGTGAACTTCACAGGAGCCTTAGGTAATTTTATGTATCCCTGGGTATCAACGTAACAATAGAAGTGCAGGAATGACAGGGAGGACCCTCATGATGGAAAATATGGCAAAGGGGTCTCTATAATGAATATACTCACGTTTTTGATGAATTGTGCTCGCCTCTGTGGTTTTAAAACATATCCCTCGTTAAAAAAGAGACACCATTTTTTAAATAAAGTAGAAATGGTTTTTAAATTTTTTATTTAGATTGAAAACCCGGATCCAGTATCTGATCACAAAATTATTCAGAACTTGAGGTCTGGCCTCTTTTATTCTGAACATAATGAAACATTTTTTGAATTGAAAAGTCTTAAAGCTGAATGTCCTCAGATTGAAATTTAAAAAATAGAACAATTTTCAAACATACAAAATGAAATATTTTTGAAATATGATAACTTCAAATTTAAAGTAATTGATATTGCATTATTTCTTATTAACCTTTGAAGTTAAAGTTATCGCAATAAAAAATATTCCAAAAAGATAAATTTTAGTTACAAAATTAAAGCTTATAGGAGGTAAAATTAAAAAATTTAATATTCAATTTTAAATTTAATTATTTTTGAAGGTTTTTAATTTAAAATTTCATAACTTTAAAATTTAAATGCAAAAAAATGACAGGATTATTACACTACACAATTCTTCGAAATTGCAGTATTACATAGTAAAAGCTTTGATATTCTGTTTTAATTTTGATAATTTGAAATTTTAAAAAACTAAATAGTTAAGTGCAACTACACAAGGAATTATCAAATAAGATTGAAAAAGTGTTGGGTTTGAAAATTTCAAGAATAAATAATAATTATGAATGAAATGTTAAATATTAAACAATGTAATATTGAAAAGTTGAAATATGCATTGTGTAAACTAAAAAGTGAAACAATTTTTATTAAAAAGATATTAAAACAAATAAATTGTTATCTAAGTTTTTAATTGTTCCCTTTCATAAATTTTAATATTGGACTTAAAATCAAATTAGATGAATTTTGAAAAATATAAATAAAAAGTACAACATTTTTAATTTTTAAAACATTTGAACAAAAATAATTAAAGTGTTAAGGGTTTGAGTAGATAAAAGTTATAATATCATGATCCTGGGTTTTCAGATGTTTTATTCAGTTTTAAATGCAGTTCGGATTTGTTTCACTTTTAATGTTCCGCCTTAAACAATTTATTATTGATTAATTTATTGTTTATTAATTGGCAATAATACAATTGTAGTTCCATTGAGTTTTTAATTGTCCGGTTTTAGAAATTCTGATGTCAAATTGTTCAACTGCTGACACTTTAAAATGGTCTTGTTTTTAAAATTTCAATTTAATATCATTGAACTTCAAAATATTTAGAAACGATACGAGTTTAATTCCATTTCATTGCATCCGAAATATTATCCTGAAACAAAATTCCAGAGATATTTTCTTGTGAAGTTGGATGAAAGCGTTGCTAAATATTTTTTAATTTCTAAAAATTAAACAATTTCAAAAAACATATTGCTAAAACTTACATTGATAATATTTATCTACATTATTATAAATAATTTGCAAGTGTGAATTTACTTCTAGTTATAATTAATGGCAATCCAAAAACTTTCAAATCGAACATGCAGGAAATTAAGAAAACTTATTTAAAGGAGAAGAGAGTTTTATTTTCGAAAGGGGGATTAATTTTCTGAATGGAATTTAAGGTCGAACGGTCTGGAATGTTGGTAGGTATGGGTCGAAAAAGTAAGGGAGCCTAGCTCATAGCGAGGGTAGTCTTTACGTCGGAAACAAAAAGGGGGTAGTCAATATTTGCATGCCGCGGGGTGGCGGCAAGGGCTCTTTCAGGGATGCAAGAACTACCGCAGCAGGGTCGCCATCCACTTCTCTTCGCGTGGACCCCACGAGAGTAGTCAAGTGCCGACCTTTGAGGGTCCTTCTTTCGTCGAAGTCGCCGAGTTGCATCTCGTAAGATCCACTTCCTGGCTTTTCCTGGCCACTGATTTTTTTCTTTTTTTTTCATTTTCTGATGACGGTGTATACCGTAAATAGTTCTCACTAAGTCAAGATACTTCAAGCCAGACCAAACGATCTTCCACACTTCAAACTCTATTAACTTATGTATCTCTACGAGGCGCATACATTTTTCAAGATTTTCACTTGACATCATTTCTAATTTATCAAATTATCGTTTCATCTTTTTTTAGTAATGTTTTTTATTTATTGTTCTGGATATTTTAACTTTTTTGCGTAATACCTTTGAATTACATAAAATTCCGCTCCCGGATCGAAAAACCGGTTATACCTTTCTAGTGTTCAGAAGGAAGAGACCCCTTATTGCTTAAATCAAAGGACGGTGAGAGGCTCGACACTCAAAGAAGTGGTTATAACTTTCTTTTTCTTTCGAGTCACTTTTTCGTCAACTTGAAAAAAGTGACTATATTTACTTTTTTTAAAGAAAAGTTCACTTTTTCTAAGAAATACATTTTATTGGTCAAAGATGATACAACAATGTACGTCGTAAGGTTCATCTTTGGTCACACTTCTAATAGCTGAATCACTTTTTCTAACTATTGATGCTGAATTATGAAAAAATGTCTTGTAAAAACTCGACGCTTCATAACTTTCCCTAATTTTTGCAGATGAACAACACTTGCAGAGAAAGTTGAAAAAAGCAACAATTTTCTGTCTAATTAAATCAGGTCTTCATTTTATTCTCCTGCAAATTCTTATTCGGTTCTAAGCCTTCACCTATCAAAATATAAATTTACATAACATCCCGAAAATTTAATATTTTAAGATTCAGTTAAACAATGTAATGGTCAATTTGAAGTTAGCTAAGTTATAACAAGTTTAATTTTAGTTAGAATGAAATTAGTACTGATTCAATTCAATTCGATTTCACATTGCAGAATTTCGCATTGTCATTTTTGGTCACATAATTTATTTAAAATTTGTCACTTTTAATTACTTTTACACTTTTTTAGGAGAAAGTAATCTCCGTCAGGCCCTATTATTTTAAAAAAGATGAAAATTTTTCATCTCCATCAAATATCATTCATGTTGTCACAATTTTAAGTTTAAATTCATTCTCGAATTTTTTAGATTCAAATAGACAAGTTCGTAGAAACTTTGAAATAAATTAAAAATTATCATCGTTTTAAAAATAAAACTATTCGGCTCTGGTAATTTTTGGTATAAAAAGAGAAAAATAGCACTATGCGTGTTTAAAAAAAAACGATTTTTTCATTTATAGCAATTAAAAATTAAAATTTTTTCGAAACGACATATTATCTGGATAGTTCATTATTCATAGTTATGATGAGCCAAGTCCATTCATTAATTTCGGTTTAAAGTTTATTCTTTTCAATTATTTGCATTTCTTAAATGCAAAAAGTTTTACAATTTTTTCGAAACAATCGAGAAAAAAAATTCAATAAAATAGGATTTTTTTAAAATAAATTTCAATACTTTGGGCTAAAATTTGAAATTGGTTATTCTCGTGAAGCTTCTATTTATAGGCATTCATTGTTAAGGGTTTCTAATTTATAAATATTTTCATTGAGAGATTTTCAATTGAGTAATAATCTCATAAATTGTTCATTTTTAAATTTTTGTTATTTTAAACTGTGTAATTACTAAATTTTTTTTTCTAATTCTCAACATTAATAAAAATTAACAAATTTCAATTAAAATTTTAAGTAAAGAAGTTTCCTCATGGAAAATAGTACTTTCAGACTAAATAGAACATTCTCCTCCACATTCTGACAAAGATACTCCCTCTTAGTCAGGTTTCATATTTGCTGAAAAATTACCTTCATGCAAGCAGAACCAGCTTCTCAATTTCCAAAGAGAATCGTTCTTTTGTTTCTTTACTTATTCGAATAAGACACAGATATTCCAGATATTTCCATCTTTTCCGCAAGAAACTCTTCATACGTTTCCTTGTTACTTTTGTTGGCGAGAGTTGCAGTTATTTCTTAGACGCGAAAGTGCGAAACGAGATTCTCTTTTTCATTTTTCTTTCTCTCACCCTTTATTTGCCTCGGTTTAAAGTTGCGGCTTGGCAGAAGAGTATAACGGGCAAATCGTGAATGTATTCAATCCTTCTGTAAATTCCTTTTTGTTTTGCTCAGATGAAGATCTCATTTCTTTCTATAGGAGCTGGAAGGCACGTGTCGTGTAAAGACGCTAGAAACCTTTGAACTATTTTTTATCAAAAGAAGTTATTTTCGCAATTTAGTTATCATGGTATTAATTACCCTTCTTTTAACTGTTTTTTAGAACCTTTTTAATATGCAACGTCTCGATCGCTTTCTAGCAATTAAATTTAAGATCTCAATTAATTTTTTTATTTATTCACGTGATTTAATTTTTATCTCGAAACTTAGTTAAAAAGAACCTCAAACTGTGAAGAAAAGACCCGAAGTTTCCTGGAAATTCGTAGCTGCCCTTAGGCATTTTAGTTTCTCGGAAATTTCGCTTGTTAATTTAATTGGAGAAGGCTCTACTAGTCCGGAATTGTTTGAGTAATTAATGAAGTTTTAAGAGGGACAATAAATGAAGTATGACTATTGGAAAAGACGGGTTCAACACAAATTCAGTAATCGAAAATTTACTTTTTAACTCAAAGTTGTATTTTATGAGCGGGCGCACAAAAGCTTTACTTATACTACTTAAATATACTTCATCAAGCCCCTCAGATTCGATCAGGGTCGTTGCGAGTCAGTGAAAACTAGAAAATTAGGGAAAAGTCAAAACACAAGGTCTTGAATCATTTTTTCTTTACGTTTTTAAGATAAAGTCCCTATAGTCACTTGTTTCAATAAAAAATTAATTTTATCAATCAATTAACTCAGGGTTTAATAAATTTGAATGCAGGTCTTTACTTATTTCTGAATTTTTAAAATTCCTTCAAAATAATAGAGGTTATTTTAACAAAATTCAATAATTTTAAAAAATAATTGTATTATTTATCTGCTATATCATCAGAGATTGTACCTTACCGAAAGTAGATCAATTTTCCAAACCATGAAGGCAAAAAATATACACAATATCGTTCAAGTTAAGAATCTTCAATAACAGAAAAAGCTTAACGGCTTAATGAGACTAGATGGAAAATAATATTTTTAAATTAAAATTATTTCTTGAAACAAGATCCTACTCCATCTTCACTCCATTGGGAATCGAACAACAAAACTTCTGATTTCCGGTCTGGTGCTTTTCCAATTAAGCTATTAGAGGAATCAGAATAAGAACTCTTAATTCAAGAATATAACGCTAATTTTTAGCTAGGTGTCAATGGTGCAAGTAATTATTTAAAATTCTTTTTTTAAATTTATTTTTTTTTTAATTTATCTGCTATATCATCAGACATTGTACCTTACCGAGAGTAGATCAACTCTCCAAACCATGAAGACAGAAAATCTACACAATATCGATCAAGTTAAGAATCTTTAATAACAGAAAATGCTTAACGTCTTAATAAGACTAGATGGAAAATAATAAATTTAAATTAAAATTATTTCTTTAAAAAAGATCCTACTCCATCTTCAGTCCATTGGGAATCGAACCACAAAACTTCTGAAGTTTCAATAACATCTTCAATAACAGAAAATGCTTAACGTCTTAATAAGACTAGATGGAAAATAATATTTTTAAATTAAAATTATTTCTTGAAAAAAGATCCTACTCCATCTTCACTCCATTGGGAATCGAACCACAAAACTTATGAATCTTCACTCCATTGGGAATCGAACCACAAAACTTCTGAAGTTTTGTGGTTCGATTCCCAATGGAGTAAAGATGGAGTAGGATCTTTTTTCAAGAAATAATTTTAATTTAAAAATATTATTTTCCATCTAGTCTCATCAAGCCGTTAAGCATTTTCTGTTATTAAAGATTCCTAACTTGATCGATATTGTATAGATTTTCTCCCTTCTTGATTTGGAGGGTTGATCTACTGTCGGTAAGGTACAATCTCTGATGATATAGCAGATAAATAAAAAAAAGTTTTTTAATAATTACTTGTACCATTAACACCTAGTTAAAAATTAGCGTTATGTTCTTGACTTAAGAGTTCTTATTCTGATCCCTCTAATAGCTTAATTGGAATAGCACCTGACTGGAAATCAGAAGTTTTGTGGTTCGATTCCCAATGGAGTGAAGATGGAGTAGGATCTTTTTTCAAGGAATAATTTTAATTTAAAAATTCAATACTTTGAAAAAAATTCGGAAGATATGGAAAAATTTTATAGGACTCCAAAGTTATAGGATATTTTAAAAGATTCCAAAAAATTATAATATTACTGAGGATTCCGTTGATTCCAAGATATTTAAAAATATTTCATGAAAAATCACAAGTTTTTTTTTAATAAAAACATCTTTTTTATAGATTTACCATTTTTCAAGAGATTTCAAAAGATTTTAAACGATTTGAAATACGCTCAGGTTATTTTAAAAATTACATGGAACTTTCAAGAGCTTTAAAATATTGTAAGCTATTTTAAAAAATTTTAAGAGATTTTCGAAATATTTTAGAATATTTTAAAAAATACCATAGAACTATCGAATAAATTCAGTAACTCAATGGGGGTTCAGAATATTTCAAATATTGTTGGATATTTTTTTGTCTCCAGGGCAATTGATATTGAGTTTTTATGAATTTCATCGAATTCTTCACATGTCCCTTAAATTCCTGTAAATTTAGTACTATTTTACTGAAATCAATGGAACTTAAAAAATTCTAATTATTTAAATTTTTTTAAATCAACTCGAATTGTTGAAATCTTTTAAGTCGAATTCTTAAAAAAAATGTTTTAATATTTTAGAGAAAATTAGTCACATTATTAAGGCACATTAATCACTTATTGGTTCAGAAATTTTGGTTTAGCTTTTCTGTTTCAAAAGGTAACTTTTTTCAAGAAAATTAGAGTAAGGCAGTCCTTAGAATAATACATTAAGTATTGATCATTTTCGATCTAAAATTGTTTTATTTTATTCATGAAAGTTTCTAGATTAAAAATGCTACGAGGTTAGAACTTTAGTCTTTAAAGGAAGGATGACATTTTTCATTACCAAGTTATGCCTTGAAAATTTGCTTTACATACTTTGAGGCAGACATTTTCTGCTGGGTTTTTTCTCTTGAAAATTTGTACTTGAGGGTGTTCGGGGTTGTTTATTACGAATCTGCAGTCTAAATATTAAAATAATGGGACATAATGGGACATATCTCGTAATTTCAAATTGGCGTAACTTGGTAAAGAAAAAATGGCAATTAAACTCTGCGACTCTCAAATTAAAGAAAAAGAGCATTACTATATGATGCAACTAAAGAAAAAGTACCAACAAATTTTTTGTCTTCTGTACATAACCTAAAATGTAGAAAAAACGCCATTTTTTGGGTAGATAATAACAACTGACGTGACCCCATTAGTTGCAGGCAGTGGAAGTAGGAGAAATTATTGGATTTGAGGGAGGGTAGTGAGTTGAAGTAAGAGGAAGAATAGAGCCGGGGGGCAGGAAAGGGAAAGCGATTGTTAGACAAGGAAAATAGGGGAAAAGAAGTATTATCTGGGGAAGTGAGGAGAAGGGTCCGTGGAGAATAAGGGGAAATGAGAGCAGGCAAATGGAGGAAAAGAGAAAGTGGTGAAGAAGGGAAAGTGTATGAGAAGGGGAAGTGTAGGGTAAATGGAGAGGAGAAGGAAGTTAAGGAAGGGTTAGGAAGCGAAGGGTGCAGTTCAGAGAAGAAGCTTTAGTGCAGAAGTTGGTGTAGGGGTGGGGGAGTCTACAAGTACTCAGTAATCGTCTTGACGAATTTAGTTTCATGAAATGTCGAATTTTCTTGAAAAATAGAAAGTGATAACTTTATTTCATATTCAGATGCACTTAAATTATTCGTTGAAATGTAACTGAAATTTGTAACAGTATCGAAATGAATAACTTTACTTCCTTAGCGCTGTGGAAGTCAGTGATCATTATTTTAGTACATGCTTCTGACTATACTAGAAAGTAGAACACATGGAGGTAACGAACCTTTCTTGAAACGCGCTAGGAAAACCGCCAGCTCGATAGAAAGTTGGAAGGTGTAGGTTCAAACGTAAGTTAGAAACTGTGTGTGGATTCCGGAATCAAGGAATATGTGTGTTAAGGCCTCAGAAGATTTCGAGCTGCATTTTACCACCGAAAATTGAAGCCACGTTTCTCAGCAAAGCACATTCACTTGCACTAGTGCAATAAAACGCACTTTATACTCCTCGCCTTTGAGCACTTATGCTTAAAACTATAAGTGGATTAAAGGACGTTCTAGCAGGTTGGAAATGTGTAGAAGGTAGTTTTACATGGATATGAGCTATTAGCATGAAACTTTGGAAAAGCAGACTTAGCGGCAAGCTCAACCCGTAATTTTATGTTCAATCCACTCACTCTCCATCTTCCTCTAACGTTTAATAAGCAAACTTCTAAAATTCTATGATAAATAGGGAAACCTAATTACTTAAGTTCAAGCTCTTCTCCCAAAATAATATTGTAGTAAAGTATATTCATATTTTTCAGAGGAAAGCTTCATGGGTTCTAAATTAATGAGTGGTATGAAAATGTAAATGTGAACAACAATTTTTTCAAATACTTAAAGAAATGAAATTTGCTGATTTTACTTTACCAGTCAAATATCTAAATACGCATTTCATACTCTCTCACCTATTTCCACTTACCTCTTTTTTTATAGATTTTTTTTTGTTTTAAGATTTTTTTGTTTTCAAGAAACTTCACCTTTTTCTCGTGCACTTAAGAAGTAGACACACAATAAGAAAATCAAACTATTTTTCGTTGAAAGTTAATTCTTTCCAATTAAAAAGTCTACTTTTATATTTTTGGTTCAGAATTCATCTTTTCAGTTAAAAATCTAACTACTATTTTGTTAAGAATTAGTTTTGAAATTAAATTTTTTGGGCTGCCAATTTCACTTTTCATTTTTTGGATAAATATGAACTTTTTAATTAAAAATTTAACTATTACATTTTTATCCACTACTTGATTATGAGTTGGACTAATTTGTTAAAAATTTATTTTATTGATAATTTTTATTTGAAAACTAAACTGTTTGTTCGGAATATTTTGTTTTTGGCTTTAAATTCATCTTTTTATATAGAAAACTAATTTTCTTAATGTAGAATATAATTACTTTGTTACAACTTAACCATATTTGTTAAAAATTAATTTGATTACTTTTAGGTTCATTTCACTACTTAATAATTGAATTTTTTTTAGCTGTTTGCTTTTGCTTTAAAAAAAATTTTCGGACATTTTCATAATTTCTAGTTTGAAGTTTAAATATCTGTTGAAAAATTCACAATTTCAGGTTAAAAATTTCACTTTTTATATATAATTTCTCTTCTTGGCTCAAAAATGTAACTGCTTTGTGAAGAGTTCGTCTTTTTGTGAAAAATTCTATTATTTTTTATAAGAATTCAATTTCTCAGATGAAAATAACCTTTCTTTTAATTCATAATTTTAAGAAGAATATTTAACTGTCGTAGAGAATTAGCCTCCTTGGCTTGAAAATTCTACAATTCAATACAAATTTTTATTTTCTTTGCAATGAAAAACCTGTTTTGGTTGATATTGCGCCTCTTTTCTTAAAATTGCCTGTTATTAAAAAATAAATTAAAACCCCCTTTTGCTTAAAATATCAAATATTTTATTTTTTGTTGAGAATTGCTTTTTGATAAAAAATCCATCTACTTGACTGAAAAATGTACTTCTTTGTTAAAAGTTCATTTTGTTGTCTTCAAGGATTCATCAGTATAGTAAGCAATTTAACGACTTTGTTAAAAAAGCAACGATTTCGTTAAAATGCTATTTTCTTCGTCGAAAATGTATGCGTTTTGTTTTACTTTCGTCTTTTTGGATAGAAATTTTGTTCTTTGAACATAACATTCAACTGTCTTATATAGAAGTTTCGAATTTTCAGGTTCAAAAAACTACTATTGGGTTTGAAATTTTAATTTTATTTTTATAAAAAATTCAAATATTTGTTAAAAAATCACCTTTTTATAAATTTTGTATCTGTTCTAGTAGAAAATTTCTTGGTTGAAAATTGATCTTTTCTGCTTGAAAATGATCATTTTTCTAAAAAGTTCGTTTTTTTGGCTTGAAGATTAAACTATTTGTTGAGAAATTCAAATATTTGTTCTTCAAGTTTAAACTTTTTTGTTTGAAAATTGTAAAATTATGTTGAAAATTTATATTTTTAAGATAAATATTCAACAATTTGCTTGTAAGTTCATCTTTTTTTGGTAGAAAATTAATCTTTGTGGTTGAAAATTTAACCATTTCGTTGAAAATGTAATATACTTTGACTCTAAATCTTAAGAGTTTTATTTTGATTTTAGTATGTTACCTATATAATAATTAATTTGAAAGTATGTATTTCCATATTTTAGTTTAAATTAATCATATTCTCTCTGATTTGAGATTATCATGGGATGTGAAGCCTGTTAATCAAATCATTAAACAAATTTTAATTAAAAGAGGGGGGGGGGTGCTTGTATTTTTTACATCAACATGGGGGTTTTGACGTGTTTGTGATTATTTGTCTTGAAAAACGGGATGAGTGATAAAAGTGTTTAAAATAGCATGACGCAGTTTTTGTATGTCCGTTTGAAAAATAATTTAATTTTAGATAAATTTCGTATTCGCGGTAAAATAACAAAATAAGCGATAATGGAAAACACGGAATGACTCTTCGAATGACGTTTGTTTCAAATTTTCAGACATTCTCTGGTATTGAATAATTAGTAAGAAAAATTTTCAAACATTGAGCAGGAGGAAAAATTTAAACTTTTAATAGAGTCTCGCTCATGGCATAAATATTCACTCTAGATAATTACACTGTTCAATTTTTTGAAAATCGACGCTGGATTTACGATTTCCAGATTTTTGATCGTAATAATTTATTAGAATTGAATAGTTTTCACATTAAATTAATAATTTATGGAAATAAAAAATTAACGAAATTACACTTCCAGCATTTAAGGTTCTTAAATTAATATCTTTAGTCAGAAGGAATTACATCCTATCGACTTAAGATTCATTTCAGTTATATTACAGACATTTATTTATGAATTATTTTCTCTTTCAAACAGTTTTAAGCGAATTAATAAAAAAATATATTTTAAAATGTGGGGTATTTTACCATTCTCGTGAAGCTTGATCGCCGAAAGGTTTCCGCTGCCTTAGAATACGTAATTAATTTTATAACACTATAGAAGGCTTTATGAATCTAGTGCAGAGGGATGAAGCTGCATTTTCAAGAGCGTCGACGTTGAAACTCTAGATTAATATAGCCTTTAATGCTTTAATGGCTGAAATGCATGGTATAAGATGCTTATATTACAGGGGATTTCTTAAACTTGGTTTAAAAGTATAAATAATCTGACTTTCACACATTATTGATCGGGATCACAACAATCTTATATTCAAATTTTTTGTATTTTTATTGAGATAAATTTTTTAATTTGAATAAGTAGAAAAAATGAATGGAACTAGTTTCAAGTCACTTTATAATTTCTTCTGTAAACATTTCTACTAGTAGTATACGCGAGTCTTCTACTTATTCATAGTCAAATCATTGTAAGATTATTACTATAAATTGGACTTTAAAAAATTAAAATAGTCGAAATTAAGCTAAAACTGATTAAATTAGTAGAATTTTGACTAACAATTATTAGATAAGAACTCATTATGAGTAAAAACGTTTAGTGAAAATATTATATGCATATCCGCAAATTGTACTTATTAAAATAGAAGTAATTTAATTTATATAAAATAAATCGCTAGAATTTCAGTACAGGATAGTGGAAAAAAACTAATTATTAGTATAATTTCTTACCAAATACATTCTTTTTCTAATCAGCTTGTACTAATTCAATCAGCAGTTATTTCAATTTCTTTTGACGTATCTATTTAAAAAAGTCTCTCTAAGTTTGTAAAAAACATTGAGAATTAGTGGAAATACTCGATAGGGAAATTTTTGTTCAGTCAAACTAAGAAAACACGCGCGCGATTTTTATTCTTTTGTCTTACGCAGTTTTTAAATTGAAATGTAGGATTAATATGAATAAAAAATGTTTGTATTTCAGAGTGTCTGTTATGTAAAATAATAGAAAAGAAACACAAGGACAACCTTTTTCATAATTGATAAAAATATTTATCTGAACTTCAGTATTAATATATAATACTTTTTAGACAAGCAGGCCATTGAATTATCGTTCAAGAATACCAATTTCCGACGCAAATATTAATTATTTTTATCTAACATAACCGTTTTTTGATGAAAAAATCTAACATTATCTAGTATTGCTTGAATATTGTGAATATTCGTTGAAATCTAATAAGTTTTCATTAACAATAGCAGTTTAAGATGACTAAACACTACCAGAAAAAATTACTTCCGAGTGTAAATCCTCTTTTAAATACGCGAATATATCCTAAAAATGTTCAAAATTTTCGTAATTTCTTTAAAATTTAGTGGTTTTTAATAAAAACGTCGACTTTGGGTTTAAAATTCCAATATAACCAGATATTGATAAAAGTTTTAAATGTTATGTTTTATTTTTTACGTTAGATTTTTTTTATACAAAAATTGTGTTGGAAATACCAATTTATCTACGAAAAGAACAAATTAATCTTGAGTTGTTAAAAAACTATGAATCTTCTTTAGAATATAATAATTTTTTATAAAAATTTCAATTTTATATAAGAGACACTAACATAACATAAATAATTATGTTTAACGATGATATTCTCGGGAATTAAAAAATTGAAGATTTATATTTGTGAATTTAAAAAAAGAAAGAACAAATGTGGAATCAGTTTGGAAGATTGCTCGAAGTTAGTGAAGAATTTAAGTTTTGATTTATACTGAAGTAAATTTCTCGAATTTGAATGATTTTTTTAAATGCTTATTTTCAGTGAAAAAAAAACTAACGCTGTGTTTATGTAGTTTTCAGAAATTTTAAGCCTTCTTTGAAATTTCTTGATTTAATATTGAAATTCTTCTGTACCTGCTTAATTTATAGTAATTGATTCCTACTAACTTGATTGTTTAAACAATTTTTACTTTGAATTGGTAAAAAGCATCTATTTATTATTAGAAATGCTTACTCGAGAAATTGGTTTTATAGTCAGATTGTACTATTTCCTTTCAAAGGATTGAAGTTTCTACGAAATTAATTAGTAGAATTTGACTACAAAGCGGAAATGTTTGCTTACACAATTGTTTAACGATTTTGCACTATTTTAAATAATATTTTTCTACTAATTTTAATTTAAAGTTTTTTTCTTTAGATAATTGTGTGATCCCTAAATGATAGCATAATTTAATCAACATTTGAGATAAAACGAATAATTCCTAGTACTTCCTTACGGACCTTGAAGCTTTTAAAGCTTAACATCTTCCTTATTTTCGACTTTACAAAAAAATATGGCGAAGATTTTTGTAAACATTTTTCCTGAAAATGCAACGCTGAAATTCGGTTTTTAGTCAAATTAATTTTAATGGGTGTTTGTAGTAATAATATGATTGGTTTTTATACATTATTTTAGAACACCAAAAAGTACTTTATCCCAGATTTTCCATTCAAAGAAAGAATTTAATGCATTGTATCATGAAAAAAATTATACTATTAATTTTTCTAAAAATCTAATTTCACCACTGAATTAGCTGGAAAAATTCAAGAGAAACAACCCTGTTTTCGTAAAGTTGAAAATACGGATGACGTCAGTCTTTTGAAGCTTTAACGCACGAGAAAGAGTACAAGGTATTGTTATTTTTGGCTACAATTTATACCTAATATTAACTTGAACTGTAACCAATATTTTTAAAAGCATTTTGAATTGTAAATTTTTTAGTTTTTTGGACTACCCCAGTGGGTATAGTTACTGAATCTTAACGACCGCCACTGATATTTCAGTAACTTTTCACGTATTCTAATCTGGATTTTCCCTGATATCGTCTTGATTGAAAATTTATAGCATCCACTTTCGCATGCATTCATACAAGAAGATAATCGTTTGAAACATTATTCCGACTTTTGACTTTCACAAGGGGATGTCACGACTTTGAGAAAGATCGATTTCCTCGCAGACACGTTTATAAATCAAGTTTGACCGCCTAATTAAAGCGTACCAGTCTGTGATCGGTAAAACTAGGTACTGCACTAGAGCCACTAAAATACGGTATTCATAGCTGCCGCTTAAGTTTGTTTGGGAACGCCGATGTGTACAGCCGAAACATATCGAACAGGCCAAAAGCGGTTTTACGCGAGAAACTTGAGGGTAGAATTAAACCGACTTTAACGACCCAGTGTAAATTTGTGACGAGAAACTGATTTGCAGCGAGAATTTGGCCATAAAACCAAAAATCTCTATGGCAGCGCACCGTCGTCTTTTTGGACAGACATCGGAATTTACGATCCACAGGATTTCCGCTCATATAATGGAGCCTCGATTCTCCCCAGTTTTACACTTCACCGATTATATATCTGCAAAAAAATTTTTCCAAATATTTCCTCAATCCCTAAAATACCAAAATACTGGTTTAAGTGCTTTAATTGGCAGTTCAGGTTTCATAATTCCAATTGAAAATATCTGTTACTTCAAGAGTTCGAATCTTTTAATTTCAATGATCGCGATCAGTAATTTCTTCATTTCTCAAGTTTTATTTGCTGTGAAAATGTTTTTCTTTTTTGACCAAGGATGACCTAAACTATCGGTCAAAAGTTTGGGTGCACTTAAAAAAATCGATTTTTTTTTTGTATTCATCACTTTAATTATACCAGAGCTAAAAAAAATGTATCTTTAAAAGGTTGATTGTTTTCGAAATTCTGTCTAAAATAAGCCCAGGGTGAAGCATATTTGTCTATTTTTTGAGTGGATATTGCAAAAATAGTGTAAATTTCAATGTTTTCTTAAATTTGCAATAACTTCCGAAATATTCAACGTTTTTCAATGTTCTTGGGCTCATTTTGAAGCTTTTTTTTTACCGTATCACAACAGCTTACGAGTATGAATCGTAAAAAATTTATTTTCGAATTGCAAGAACTTGAACTTGTAATAAAAAAGTTGGAAAAATGGAAATATTATTTTTAGTAACAAAAAATTTTTGTAAAATATATGAAACATATAATCATGAATTTTCTACGTAATTTCCTCAAAATATATATTTATTTAACTTTTATTCTGATTTGCCTACAGATGAGATGTTTTCAAATTTATCCAACTTTTTTATTAAAAATTCAAGTTCTTGGAATTCGGAAAGAAATTTTTTATGATTCATACTCTTAAGCTGTTGTGATACGGTGAAAAAAGCTTCAAAATGAGCCCAAGAACATTGAAAAACGTTGACTATTTCGGAAGTTATTGAAAATTTAAGAAAACATTTAAATTTACACTATTTTTGCAATATCTACTGAAAAACTAGAAAAATTGGCTTCACCCTGGGCATATTTTAAATAAAATTTCGAAAAAAATCAACCTTTTAAAGAGACATTTTTTAGCTCATCCTTGCTTAACAACCTTTTAGCGGAAAAATCTGTAAATTCCTTTGGGTCTTTACAGATGTACTTTTTCTTAAATTCTTGTAGGGAATTAAAACTGCAATTAAATACAACAATATGCAATTATAAAGTAAAATGAAGTTCAAAATTGGTCTTAATAATAGAAAAAAGAGGTACTATCCTGGAATTTGAGTGATATTTGCAGAAATTTGTCCACCCGGCTTGTGCATTTTTGCAGTAAACTACCAGTTCTTACAAACTTGTAGATTTTTTACAAAAAAATGAAAAATTATGAATGAATAGTAGGATGCTATAAAATTTGAAATTCGAACAAAAAAGATTCATAATTATGAAATTATTTTTTTCTACTCAATATCTTGATGTTTTTTGTCACGTGTGGATAAATTTCTATATCAGAAAAAGAACAATCAAAAGCTTCGACTTTAGAATGTAGAATTTCACAGTTTAACTGCAGAAGACTTGGATAGTAAAAATTTAAATTTTGATCTTCATACACAAGAATGAGATAAAACTAATAAACATGAAAATTAGTAAGTTTTTGTAATTTAAATCGACCATATTCAGATTTTAATAACTCTAAGTAAGATATTTTAAATACAATTATTTTGAATTAAAAGCGCTCTAATCTGTGCAATATTGCAATCCTGGTAATTTCGAATCAAAAGCAAGATGTTATTCATGAAGTGACATACAACGATTTTGTAAGTCTTTATAAATTCTCTGATCAAATAGAATCTACAATGTATATTCATCACAAAGGGTTTATGAATGATGGCGATGTGATTTTAAATGAATTTCAATAATAATTTATCATGAGGACGGAAATGCGTAGAGGATAGTGAACAAGCAAATCGTGCCAAATTGAATCTAAATATTTCTTTACCATTAGAATAAACACTGGTTAAATCTGGGCAATTACGCATGCAAATAATTTCATTAAAAATAATAATAACAATATAAGGGAAGCAGAAAAGAAAAGAAATAATTCTACATAATTTTCTTTTATAAAAAAAACTAGTGTTACTACAAAATAGTAAATTAGTTCATATATTTAATTACAGCATCATACTCACATTTGCACAGTACTCGTTAACGTTTCTAGATTTTTGTTTTAATGCATTACAAATCTCAATAATGTATAAATCAAGTATTTAAATATAAAGTTTCAGTTCGCAAAAAGATAATTTATATTTTTGAATTGCAAGAATTAAACATTAAAAGAAATTAAATATTCATTTTTTAATAGAATACGTTCCAAATCAAACAATTTTAAATAAGGTACAGTTTTAATGAAAAAAACAGATAATATTTTGAATGGAATAAAAAGAAATTCAACTCACATTATTTGTTAAAGAAAAACATTGTAATTAAATCAATTTTAATTGGAAGTGTTTGAAATTGAAAAATGTTCAATTAGTAGTTATCAAAATAAGAAATTGTTAATAAATGTTCGAAAATTTGGACAATGTCATTAGAAAAAGTGTAAAAAGAAAATGTCTTCAGGCTAAAATTTAGAAAATACGACAATTTCAAAACGTTCAAAGTGCAATATTTTCAGACAAGAATTTTGAAAATAGGATCATTTAAAATTTGAAATTGAAAACTAACTTGAATCTTTTAGATCCAAGTCTTCTGAAATTCTAAAAATAAAATTATTGTTAGATAAGAAAATGATTTAACATTAAAATCTACGAGATATACTTTTATAATAACAGCAAAAAAATCTTTCCAATACAGAAAATTTAAAATTAAACGAATCCGAACTTCATTTAAAACTGTACAACATTTTCGTCAACAAGAAAAAAATTGTTTGAATAAATTTAAATCGTTTAAAATTCAAATCATTTTTTAATTGGTAATGATACATATGAGAAATTAAAATTGACAGAAAATGAATACAAAGTTGTCTAGTTACAAAGCCTTTGAACTCAAAATCCTTTAACTATTAAGTATTCGATTCGATATTTTACTATTCTGAAAAAATTAAAGAAAAAAATAAAATTTTGTATGTTTAAAATTAAAACTGAGCAATTTAAATTATTTAAATGTAATATCCTGGTCCTTTTCATTATTTAAATTTAAATATATAAAAATTTTTAATTGGAAACCTTTAATAATTCAAGAACTAAAATTTTTTTAATTGAAGCAAACGCAATTCAGTTGTAAGGCTTCAGAAAAGGAACTTTTTTATAATTGCGCACTTAAAACTACAATTTTAAATTAAAATTATAGACATTTTAAAGATGATATATTCTCTTCCTTGGAATTTTAATTATTCTAAAAAGTTCGAAAACGATAATTTTGCTCTATAATTTGAAACTTTGAAAATCAATGAATTAGGCAATAACAGCCTACTTGTATTTCAGAAGATGCTAGTTTTCCATTTTTTGCGCATTAATTTTCGAAGAAATTAAATAAAAAAGTGATTTCTGAAAATGCATGCAGAACGATGTTGCACCTAACGTTCCAGTTGCAAACTAAGTTCAAAAGTTAAAGCATTCTTGCATTAGGTTCTGAAAAGAAAGTTGTTAAAAAAAATCATTTTCAAACTTTGCATCACAGTTTATAAAATTAAATCATCTTATTCTAAAGTCCAAAGTTAATAAAATGAAAATCTAATATGGCAAAAAAAAATCTAAGACAAAAAAGGCGCAAAACCGAGAACAAGCATAGGATCTTGAATACGGTCAAGCTGGAAGAATAAATTGGAAGATTATTATATATGATTCTTTTAATTAATCTCTCATTTAAAGGAAAAAAACGGCAACCTGATATAAAATCGTACAAAATTTTAATATTCTCTTATCCGAACAAATTTCATTAGCACTCTGCGTTTTATAAGCTTTTTTAATTCCTTCTAATAAAAGGGAAAAATTATTAATCTTTGCCGCTTTTTTTAAACCAATTCTTTAGTTGACTGGAACATACCTCTCTCCCATTTTAACGGAACTGAATTCCAACGAGTATGTGCTCGCCTTCATCCATTTCCGATAGCCAAAAAATGTCAGCTCTTTTTATGAATGTCCCCTTATCGATCGACATCTGCTCTCGTTCTTCCATACGAGATCCCTCTCGTTTCGAATCTACGTTCATACCGGCGAAGCGAGTGTGATTCTCTAATTTCGTTCGACTGATTTTTTTCCTTTTAAAGCTGCTACTAGACGCTATCGAAAATTAAACTTCGGTTGTGTGAGATTGGGGTTGCATAACGTTGAAGTTGTTGGACCATTTACAAATGAAAGGGTTTCCTGCTTATAAAACGCATTTTACCTTCCCCATGATTTCGCTCATGAGACCACAAGTAACAAATTTTATCTTCATTGTAATGAAATTTTTGTATTCATTTGTGTTTCCAATCTAGAACGTAAGTAGGAATATTTAACTTTTTTTCTATAAAATACCATTGCGAAATACTATAGATGTATTCACTGTGGGTGTATTTATTTGTTCTTATTTGATAAGCTTTTTACTTCCTCATTAGTAGCGAATATATTTGCTCCCTTATAAAGAGAGGTTTTTCTCTGGCAAAATAAAAAAGTGGATACTGTAGATATTTTTCAAGCTTATGCCTCTATCTTATCGACAATGTTATGTTCAGATAACTAGGGAGCCCATCAAAAAGACAATCGATACGTTCTGTCATAATAAACAACTTTACGATTTACGGTAGTCTTATATTTCAAATTAAAACAAATGTTTCTTTTTATAGAAGAATGATATCCGAAAGTTCGTCAATAGATCAATCCTCACATCTTGAAGACGTCAACAATTAAATCAAGCACAGCCTTGTTAGATTGTCGATATGCAAGCAATGTTACTAATGTTACTCCAGTTATACCCCCAATGTAAAATAAGAAAACAAATCCTAAAGATCATACAATAGATAAATTAAAATTAATTTTAGATCTATATATTGTTGTTACCCTTATAAGCAACTTTAATAATTTTCTCACAAAATTTAAAAACGATATTAGTAGATTATTGTGTGTCATAAAAAGTCCTTCGATTGGGGAAGCATTGTCTCTTGAAGACGCAAACCAATATATCATATACATTACTCTTGTATTTCTAATATTGAAAAAGTTTTGCTCATATCAACAAGATAAACAATATATTTTTCAAATTGATAAATCACTATTGCTAGATCATAAGATATCATAGAAGGTTCGTCAATAGGTCACTTGACGAATCTCGAAGACTTAAACGCAGGGGTCAATCGTATCATCCCGAAGACAAGAAATAAATATACTATGTATAGTATTTCTTTATTTGAAATATAGAAAGAGTTTTTCTCCTAAAACTGAATGGACTATTTATTCGAAACTTTATAAATCGGTACTGGTGGGTTATAAAAAGTTCAACAATAGTTAGATCAATTAATATCAAAGATGCGAACAAATATTCTAGATATAGTATTGTTGTATTTCAAATATACAAAAAAAGTTTCTTATGTAAACAGAAGCAACTATATTTTTTTAAATTCATAAATCACAATTGGTAGGTCATTAGGGTTTCAACAATAGGCTGATCAATGCGTCTCGATGACGCGAACAAATACACTCGATATCGTATTGTATTGTTAATATAAAAAAAATGGTGTTACCTTGTAACATTTCTAAATCCCTTTCTAGCTAAAAATCTGATCGGATCTGGATATTAATCGGTCCGAAAATTCGTTTATATTTTGAGTACCTCCAACATAAATTAAGTTAAACATATCGATTATAAAACACGTTTTAATCGTATGAAAGTTTTTGGAACACCTTAAAATCACTTGAAATATTTGTAATCATCGGGTGTTCTTAAAATTTTAATTTAGTTTCATTTATGTTCCAAAGTTCTCCAAAAATCTCTTCAAATTAAACTAAAATTATTTGAAATTCCTAAAAAATTATTCTTTATCTTTTCAATTTGGTTTGGGGTCTGTTTAAATACTTCTGTTAAAATACTTAAGAATCTTTAGAAATTCCTTAAATCCTGTTTAACGATTGGAAAAAAAAAATGTTGAAATTCAATTAAATAAAATAATTTGGAATCCTACTTTAAGTAGCTAAATCAATTTTTGGCAATTCCTCTATTTCTTATAACTTCTTTCACTGTTTTAATATCATTTATTTCTATTCTTAGTTTCTTATAATACTTCTTCCAGCATTGTGGAATAATGATAAGAAATTCATTATAGATACATACTGAATTTTATATAATATTGTTTCGCAGGGAGCTAACGGCCACAACAGTGAGTTACGAATCCGTTAAGCAGTTTTCATATTTAGGAGAAACTGTTAAACTAAAAAAATTCCTAAAAAAGTAAATACTTGTAAACAATTAAATGTTTGAATAAAATTAACTGGTGCTTATATGAGAGAACTTCATAGTTTATACGTAGAAAACGAAAAACAGGAAATGGAATGGAAGGAAGATAATTCGATAATTAATTCAATTAACCTGACCCGATTTATTATCTATTGCCGTGACTTAAATCGGGTCACAATATCGCATTAGCCTCAAGCGGATACATAAATGAAAATAATTAAATTTTAATTCACTACTCTGAAACGAATAAGTATCTTTTAAGCGCTTGGAATGGAAAATCTATAATTGTTTGAGATGAGACGCTCGTCTCAACAAGAGCGACCGTTTCTGCTTAATCAGTAAATATTTATGGAAGCTTAAATAAACCTAATTCACTTTTATGTTAGTTTGATTAAATTTACGGATTGATAAATAAAAATTTTATTTTAATCCAGATTATAAACAAGTGATAATCTAGCATGTTAGACTAGGATGCTTCAAATTTCTTAATGCTAATTGAAAACTGCATTAGGCAGGAGACAAGTTTTGAAAAATTTTGTTGAAAGAGTGACGATAGCTATCTTGACAGGAAGTTAAGTCTTCTCGAAAATTTTCTATTAGTTGGATATCGATCATCAGCGTGGTATTAGGTAACGTCGCCCAGCTTCACGATCAATTGGCAATTAACCTTCCACCTCGTAGACCTTACGAGGTAGCTAGTCGATTCAGTAAACCGGAAGTCTACACCTGTACCATCTGGTACACGCTAGTTTTCGTACGAGCGGAAAATTTTTAATTTACCTGTCCACAAAATTATTTACTCTTTGCCTTAGAAACAGGTTTGTTTTAATCTAAAGCTTCAGTGAAGAACTTCATTATTGATCGTCCCATTCATAAATTCATCAGTACAGTTTTAAAGATTCATTTAAATAATACTGAATTTCACAAAATTACAAAAAAGCTGATAAGGCTGTGAGGTTGCGCTGGTTATTCTGAATAGTCACTTAAAGTAGTTCTTCCAAAAATTCTCTGACCTTTGCAACTTGTTCAAAACCCCTGACATTTTTTTGATCTTTAATGGCCAATAAAATTGCCTGATTTCTGCCTAAATGCCAGATTTTCTCTGATCTGCAGATAGGCTAAATTTTAAGTTACCTATTGTAACTAGTTAGTCAAATTTAATAATTTTAGAGAAAAATTCTTTATGTCTTTTATTCAAATTATAATCTTTACGTGATTGAAAAATCAGAATATGATTATTCCTCTTTTTACTTCAAGCACTAGAGAAGCTTTATTACTGCTGTCTCTTGGAACTATTTGTTACCTACTCTCATAGTAATTATTATCAGGTATGAGAGCCAAATAACGTGGTTGTAAAATGTGAAAATTTACTCTTTTATCAAAACAAATATGGCTGGACGTCACGAAACCTCCAGGTGCAAGGAACATTATTCTTCTGACCAGGTGCATGATTCTCCTTTATATCTAATCAAACATTATGATTCCAGGATCTCGATATCTGTCAAAAAAATTTCACGCCCGAGAATATAAGATTTGAGAACAATATATTAGCTTTTTACATACAAGAACCCTAATTTCGTATTCCTTCTTGATTTTCTATAAAATTACAAGCATTAAAATTGCCAAGGTAATACGAAATTCAATATTATTTTACTGCTTCGTTCATTCCAATCTTTAGAGCTTGGTTGCTCTTGGAAGAGATGTTTTTCTTTCTCTTATTTAAGTATTTTTTACGTTTAAAACATTGGAAAAAATCGAGTCATAAATCAATTTCAGTTTACATATTTTTATCAAAATGTATCAGGGTCGATTTTCAAATGAATTTCTTCCTTCAAAGTATGATATTGAAAATATCAGAATAGGTGACATTCTCCTGTTAGTATGTTCAATTTTTCCACTTTCAAACGCTAAAGCGTCAGTTTCCCACATTTTCATCGGTCCCTGACATTGATGGATTCCAAACTTAATAGTTGTCCATTCTCGAACATGTCCCTTTTAACCGCTTCCATTTCAATATTGCAATATCCACCCTCACGTGAGAAATGTTTTTGTCTATTCCACCACAAAATTCTAACTTTTACTTTAAAGTCTACTACGAATTCAAGAAACACAAAAAAGTTACAAAATATAGAATGAGGTTCTACGCATGGCTCATTTAATTTTAAAATGATATTGTAAAACTGTAAAGTTGTCTGCAAGTCTCGCACGCTGCCTCTGAGCGACATTTATGTAGATATTTTTTCTTGTTATAGAGTACTTTTTTGCGTTCATACCTTCCGCTCACACATACACTAGGTTGAAAGAAGGACGGAAGGAATCGTAGGGTGGCAGAAAAGAGATCTGAAGAGGGTCGAGGTCCCAACAATGGGATTTCATCCTCTTCTCTCAATACGTCTCTATCTCGGTCTCAATGGTTGACGGATGCTCGCCATTTTACACCACCCTTTTTCTCGGTCGCCAGAATGCCCGGTAGCAGGTTCGACCCATGTCCCTTCTGACATTTTTCACGAAATGCTCTTTCATCTCTGCTCTATTCTTTATTAATATATCTCCGTCAACAGCTTCCAGTTCCAGTATTTTCCTGCATATTTCAATGCAAAGATGAATATGCACAACCCTTGTAAAGCACAAACTGATTCTCCTTGCCTCTTGAAAATTTAATATACTTATATGTATTTATAATTTTACGAAACTCCAAGATTGAAGAAGCCAATGGAACTTTTGAAATAATTGTTCTTCTTATTCTGAAATTCAGACTCACCCAAAGAATTCTTCACCAAGTGAATTTTTCGGATCGCTTAAAAGGTAAACCGCAGCTCATATACAACCTGATGGAATTGACGCAACGAGTACTCGATGTCGGCGAATAATCCAAAACGCAATTTGAAGGAACTTTTCAGCCTGGCAGTCTGCAGGTGCAGATGGAAAGCGTCCTGCATCCGACGTTTGTTGAATGTCACTCGAAGTGAGCTCATACGTGAATTTGAGCTCGTGTATGTATGTACGTATTTTTCGTTTCACGACATTACGGCAGCCAGGCCCTCGATCAGATTTCGATCTGACAAAGCTCGATCGTTGAAGGTCGCAATGCCCATTGGCCATCAACCTCCCATTAAACGTCAGGCGCAGTGCACGCACAATGACGAAGTGCCGACCATTGAATTCTCCTCGTATTAGTACGTGCACACTATATGCACGAATTGATTGACGGAGTGTCCTTAACTATTTTCCCTGGTGTCCACGCACTCAACGATATGCGTGACAAGTCGAATGTCTAATTAACGTCTCACCGAGTGCGACACGATTTAGTCACTGACAGTGCTTGTTGAGATGAGGTCAATACCTCCGAGAACTTCGAAGGCTCTTGATGACAATCCGACAAGTCCATCGATCACAGCTCTAAATTCGTCTCGCAGTTTACAAGCTACGCTGCAGATGTAATCTACTCGTCGCTGATCAATTAGCTCGAGAATAAAATAAATTCCTTTCAAACGAGCCCTCCCCCCAGGCTTGATCCAACTTGCTGTCAAGATACGATATCAATCTGTTTGAAAACCGCACCACTAGACGAGGAATGTCGATAACAAACACCCGTTCTATCCTCTTCTTTTCTTCGCTCGACATATTCCCCAGGCCATTGTTCCACCGCTTAATTAATTTTATTTCGAGGGGCTTGTCCGATTGTCCGATCGCGAACGTAGCAAGAGCGTCATTCAATGACGTGTGCAGATCCTAAACTACAGAGGGCTCTTTAAATTCACATTTGCATTCTTTGTAACTTGGTTTATAAAAGAGAATCCATTGTACGAAGTACAAAAGAAAATGTTATTGTCTCATCATATTCCAATGCTGAATTAACTTAATTTTAAATTGATATAGTTAACTCCTTAATTTAGCGCAGACGTTGAAGAAAAATATATGATACGGGATCCCCCGAACAAGTGGTTTGAAGTAGTGTTTTCCGATTATAGTCAAATTTAAACAAATTTTAACATTTTTTCACCTATCTGGATGTAATACACCCTTATTTCTTCAAGGAATGTATATTATATACGTACACAGGTTCTAAAATCGGATTGAGATCTTCACTTCAAAAGTCACTTGACCAATTCAAGACATTTGAATCATATACCCAGAGAGGACTGCGCGAACCCTAGAATTAAGTTTCCTTCCATCAGTGTCGAATACCAATCAGTAACTTGTAACCGAGCAAACTCACTTGGCCACTCTTTCGTGTTCGGTGGCCAGAAGAAACGAATTAAGACAAAAAGTATAAGTGTGGACGAAAAGGATGAGGTAGGAACGAAAAACGAAAACGGCGAAGGAGGCCTGACAATATGGGCGACCGAAGATTCGCTTACGACAAGATATAAGTGGATGCCTCTCCGCAGTGACTTGGCACCCTTTGTCTCCCAACCGCCCTCCAACCTGTCCTCTCGTCTTCATCCTTTTACTCCCAAGAGTCCTGTCAGTGTCCTCCAGGAATTCGATTCCCTTCCCAAGACATTGCCTACATGACATGTGGGATTTGACACTTAATTTTTCCTTATGTACATGTCCTTTTTCAATACCTAACCTTTATCCCTTTTGTTCTAACTTTACTGGGGCCGGGTTTCCAAAGGGCTAAGATAATCTAGTTTGAGTAGTTCTTTCAATTTCCTTCAATTTCACGCCATTAGGATCTCCATTTAATTCCCATGCTTTGGCGGACTTTTAAGAGGCGAAAGCAGCCCTCATCATCAGGTTAATATTCTCAAAGCTAATGTAAATGATTAGTGCTAATTCCTAATTATCGAGGAAGGAAGTTGTGATAAGCGTCGTGATAGAGTTCTGCAGCCACTCAGGAGTTGTAACCCACTTAAGGAGAGGTAATAGCTTTTCCCTTTGTATTGACTCTGAATGCTCTCTTTCTCGTATCTCCTTTTGAGTCCATCCCTTTCTCCCTCTTTTAGAATATAGGTATGTACCAAAAGCTTTAGAGAATATCTATACACCAGCCCTCTCATTTAGCCAACCCTCATTTACACCAGCATTCGCCGAACGTGTTTCTGCATGCTTCTTCTTACTCTCTTACTATCCAGCATCTACCGTTGGGGATAAAACTAGGAGGCAAGTGATACAATAATGAAGTTCGCTCCAAGATGCCGCTACTGCACTTAGCTATTATCGTGATCGGAAAGTCGGTTGCACGACACTTCGAAGAGAAACGGAGAGTGAAAAGGAGGGAGAAGGGTTTGCACTATGAGAAATCGATAGGTCCACGTTCAGAGACCTTATGCTTCGCATACTAAGTGGCTCGGTAATTGCTATTAAAGCTGCACGTTCGCATCCCTAGAACTAGACGATTCCGTGCGTTGTATCTTTTACGACTAAACACAAGTATCGTTATTCTTAGCATTCAGTTCAGATCAATTAAATTACAAATTTATTCCGTCTGATCTCATTGGTGTAGAATACAGAGAGAGCTTCTCTAAAGAATTAGGGGCTGATCCTTAACTGCGTCACGATCAGTTTATAAACGCCTAAAATAAAACACAAAACATACAGGAAAAATATTTTAATAAACTTTGCAGCCCAAAGTGTTTTAAAAAGGGGAAATACTGTGCTACTTAGTAATTTAATTTAGTTTTAGAGGACTTTCTTCCTAGTATCAAAGAGAATATTTGGCAGAATCATTTACTTGGCAGATTTGTTAAGGTGTTCAGAACAAAAAACTGTCTTAGCTATAATTTTCAGTGGAGATTAAGCTATAAAGATTTTCCAGGTGTTTGAATCACATTTGCGCTCAGCGGGCTTCCGCACTTTTAGGAAATCAGATGTAGAAATGAAGTTAGGATAAAATCCTAGCTAGTTCAGGATCACAGGTTAAGTAGATACTCACGTTAAATAACTGCTACAGTTTCTCGTGATTTCATAATGCCTCTTCAGGTACAATCAAAATCTTATATTCAATAACCATTGAAAATAATTTCATCGTTCAATTCCTTTCTGAACTTTTGTAAAGGTTCCAATTTTTTTATTTAGGTGTGAGTTTTATCAATGGGAGCTAAACGGCTCTCGTAAGACGAGGGGTCTCGAATACAACTAGAGATACACAAAGTCTCAGAGTAAGGATGAGCTGGAGAAAGAAACTGTGCATTTCTCAACAGACCCGTACGACGATACGCCTACCAAGATTAACTTTTAAAGCGCTTTAGAAGTAGCATCCCGATGGCTGAGGGTTTATTACTCAATTTGGATGATGGACGAACCGAGCGGAAAAGTAGAGGCTGCAGGATGCAGGAAACCCCTTAGCGTCCCGTGAAAGAATCTCTAGCGAATTAGCAGAATGCATCGGCATTTAAAAACTTTTAGTGGATTTTTTCGACGAACTTTTGTATTCTTCTTGCTAGATTAACCCAATCAGGTGTTCTTTATGACGGAGCTTTGACGACTCATCTAAATATTTGAGAATCATGAGCTTTCTATTTGCTAGATTGTACTTTAGTTTTGTAACTCCGAACATAAACCATCCGTTTTACTTTGTTCTGAGAAGTAGGGTGTCGGAAAATAGAGGAAGAGACAGAACGGAACGTAGAGAAAGTATGAAGTATGAGGAGGCATGAGTAAGAAGTGGTAGTGTAGTGGAAGTGAGGAAAGGGGACGCAGATTTTTTAGAAGAATAACTTAAAGGCTGACCAAGTGTCCTTATGTTTAAAATTGAATTCTAATTATATAAGGACCTTGAAGCATACTATTTATTTTTGACCTCGAAATCGTAAGGAATAGAAATTTCTAGGAATTACTAAAACTATATGTATTAGAAGAGAAGCAATTCAAATTTTGGAATGTTTAATTTAAAATATTAAGGCTCTTGTAGTCACAAGTTCTAAGGGTTAAATAATTGCAAAATTTTCATTTTTAATTTTTTAAAATAAACAATTGCAAGCTAAAAAAGACCAAACTCTGAAGTTCATATCGTTTAATTTTCATAGACGCATTTGATTCTGAAACAGAATCTATATTCGAATTCATAAAGTGTAATCATTTGAACTTGACAATTTTAAAATAAGAAGAGTACAAAAATGTTTAGTATTGTAATCTAAGTTTTTACAAATAGAATAATTTTTTACTTTTATATTAACAAAATAAGAATTTTAGAGGCCTAAAATTGGAATATCTTCTAGAAAACGAGAAAGTAAAGAAAATATATGTAATTCACGCAGTTACTAATAAATCCCTAAAGAACTCATTTTTTCATGGTTGAAAGTTTTAAAAGTAAACTCTTTAAATTTCGAAATAATTTAAAAAATAAAATAGAATACTCTCGTATTTTTATGGTTTCTAGATTTGATTCAATTTGTACTAGATTTACTCTCCCCTTATTTCACCGATCGCACCCTCCTTCAACTTCTTAATCCTATACTTCCCCTTACTTGCTTCCCGAGATGAAACTTCCCTTCGCTTACTTCTCTTTTATAGCCATCAATCCCCCCCCCTTCCATAGTAATCTTCATTTTTAATCAATGCCCCTTCTTCGTGTCCCTTTATTTACATTAGCTTTTCCTTATTTTCCTTCCCTTATTTCCCATCACTTCCACCCCTATACTTCTCTTATTTCTCCCTACTTCCACTACTTTTCCTCCCCCCATCCTCCCTTATTTTCAATTTTCAATTAGTTACCGTCTCCGTGATTCCCCACACTTTCCCTGCTTTCTCTTACTTCATTTACACACACTTCCCCTTTTCTCATTTTCTCGTATTTTCCATCCTCTGTATTTCCTGTTTTTACTCCTACAGACCCTCCTGTTATTTCCCCTGATTTTCCATACCTTCTCTCCTCATTTCCCATAACTTCGCCTAATTGCCCTCTCAATATTTCTTCTGACTTCACTTCATTAGAAAAAAGTATGGCGGATGAATGGACACCTGACTGAAACTATAAGTGTTTCTGCCCAGGGCAAGAAAACCCGAAAAAATAGTATTTTCTTATACCTCTATTGCATAAAGTCTTCAAACACTGAGAGAACCTATTAATAAAGTAAAAACGCCGTCAATATATTTTCTGAGATTATAATGTCCAGGTCGGTGGAAAGCGGACAGATGGAAGTGACGATAACAGGAAAATATTAGAGCTGGCAAAGAAAAGCAAAGTTATGAAGCGACATTCATGAAAGGCGTAATAATAAATCGCGTCTCTAAAAAGTCAGATGGGACTTTTAATAAAACCTAATTTATGCTAATGCAATCGAGTTCAGAAAGGGCGTTGATTTGAAAAGCAGAAAGAAGAAGAAATTGTCATTTCTTTGAAATCTTCTGCCCGCTTGGGATCGTAACCCAGTCTCATAATACAGTCTATTTTCCGGCGTGAAAGGCTGAGGGCGGTACAGTCGTTTTAATATCCTGAATCTCATGCAACAATTATGTAGCGCGTAGCTAGTCTGTAAGCTCTGGAACGCGTACTGTCTACTCTGCTATGCCACCCAGGCCTTTTCCTGCCCAGCAAGGCAGGTAGTCGGTACACTGCTTCCGGAATGAAGTCCTTAATCTTAATAAACTTCAGCCCACTTCTCTCTAGGCTCTCTCTCTGTGTTTCTTTCTTTCTCTCTCTGACTTTCTCTTTCAGTGCACCCTCTAGTACACCTTGTTGCCCGAGAAAATGGGTTTTGATGGAGTAGAGCACTGAGTATTTCGCGGGTTCTTTCCGACATTTATCTCTAGGCTTGGTGAACGCCATTCTCAACTAGGAGTGCCAACAAGAGTTCGTGCAACATTCTAGAGCCTGCATATCATGCGTCGCTGACTGCGCTTAATTAGACAGCAAATTGTTTTAGGGAACGTCAGGCTTCGTACTCGTACATTTCATCTAACTTATACGATCTTGAATTAAAGGTGCTCCTGAAGTGCGATGCTATCTTCAGGAAGAGCACTACTTAAGTCTTTTGATATGCGATGCCTCTTATGTCAGAATCAGAACATTATTGTGAATGCTCGAAAACTTAGAACTTCTTCTACTATTTTGATTCATAGTAGTTTCCACTTAAGATGAAAGATATTTTTCGGTCAGAATAATTAAAACTAGAAACCATTATAATGTTCGATTCCGAGGATAAATGTGGACACTCAATTCATATATTTTAAAACCCAAAAGGGGTATATATGGAGTAAAAATCTAATGTGTATTAAAATGTTAGAATTATGAATCTGGCTGACATGGTGCAAATAAATGATTTCTTTCCTGACATCAAGGACGATATCTCCTAGTTTGCTGTAAACTTTGATTGAATACATTCAGCAAAATAACCAGGCAATAAAATTCCCTTCTGGGGAGTAGCTTTCAGCCAATAGAAAAGTTAAAAGGTAAGCGTCGGGATTCACAATATACAAAAGATAAAGAGACTAGGTCTTATGGTGGGTGTTGATGTTTATTAGAATTTAGTGGAAGGTTGGCACATTACAAGAGCAAAAGCACTCTCATTTCTGAAAGCCAACATCGTGTGTGTGATAGTTACCAGTCGTAGTTCCCGCGAGTCGTGGTTTCAAGCCATTCATGGATAATTATGACGCACAACGCCCTGGTCGTTACTCCAGTTATCGGAACACGAAATCATCGTTTTGCCTTTGTTGATACTTTAACTCGTGTAAGAAAAAGAGCCCTAGAGCTCGCTATTATGTGAATATGTTCCACAATATTTACTCAAGTTTCGCTCGATTCTCTTTTACTCTACATGTTAAATTATTATCAGTTATTTCAAATAATATTTTAATTGCACATTTATAGATATAAAATAAAGAAAACACTGGGATTATCCGCTTATCAAGTTTTTAAATCTTCTTAACCTTTTTTTAAATGTTAAGGGTTTTGTAGTTCCCTCGTTTGCTACTTGTAATGTCTTTTAGTGGATTTCTTATTTTCAGTGAATGGAAATTTATAGAATGAAGATGAAATTAGCATAAATCTTCTTAGATTACAGAGAAAACAAATTATGTTCTTCTCTCTTGATATATCGAACAAAGGAGTCACGTTTCGCAATTCTTTCTGCTATGGGCACTCACAGTTGCAGGTAACTGTCGTTACGCTCGATCCCAGAGGAGAGGTCATTCTTCCAACCCTTTTCCCCTAAGTCTAGGACTCGCGAATAGCTTCGAGTTGCTTTTGTAATCCACACGGTATCCTTAAAGTAGAAACAACCATAAAACGACCAACAGATCTACTAGGAACGCTAAATTTCTCACACCATACTCTTCTTCTATGAATATTTAACAGTTTCCATCGCAGAGGTCTCGTTATCCAGCAGTTGCAGGGTCAAGTTAACGACTCTAGATACCAGAAAATATTTAATCAGCTGAAAATTGAATTCTTTTTTAGTGCACTGATCGAAGAATATTTAGGTATATCGTACAATGTAGGCTATTATTTTTTCACATCTAGAATAACTTTTATTGCCTGGAAAAAGGCGAGGGTGAAAACAGAACAAAATAATTTATTACGTACTTTAATGTATATTATCCATTTTTTACGTTTGGAAAGCTTTTTACTCGCTCCATCTTTACGGAAAATGGTGGCCAATTTACATTCTTCTCCTGCATTCTGCAGAGAATTAAGGACTCCACAAAAACGTAAGGTCGGCGTCATGTAAATTTTATAAAGGACTCCTTAGCCCAGCAATAAGACGACTTTACGGAACTCCTTCAAAAGCTACTTAATGTTTCAAAGTGTCTTTTTGTTGTTCATTCGCCTAAGTGAATTTCTAGCTTAGAGTAAAAAAGATAGCAAATACTTTGTATCTTCATTGTAATATAAAAGGCATAGAAATCAATTTAAATAATGAATTAAAATTTTTATAAAGAGATGTATTTAGATAATGATATTCGACAATGCAGCACCTTCTTAAGACATTGTAATGAAATGTGTAATGGCCTGGCAAATATGCGGCAATTTGCCGAGCTCATGTGATTTGCGTGTAGTCCGTGAGCTCTGGGTCTCTGGCTAATTATCGTTAATGAGATTTTGCAGATTGAAATTTAGCAGGAGCGCTTACGAGAAGACGAGGAAGACGGATAGGATCGCCAACGACGAACGTTAGCAACTCCAGAGATTGTGTTAAGTTGGTTCTAGGATTCATGTTAGGTGAAATGTGAATTCTCGCCAGAGGAGCTTTACCTTCCTTTTCTGCTTCCGCTCCTCCCTCCATCCAGACTATAATTTCACATTATCATGAAATTAACATCCGTATTTCTCAAAATAATTTTCCAAAAGTATTTTTGTCCACCAACAAGTTTAGTTAAATTATTTAAAAATATAAATATTTTGACAAAGTTCTTTTTAATTTCAGTGGAGCAGAAATTTTGCTTGAAATGGATTGCAATTATTTTAAATCCTATGAACTTGCACATAGAAATTCAAAGTTATCTTTAGCTCGGGTAAGTGAAAACGTAAGGTCTTATTCTTCCTTGTAACCCAGAACCTAATCAAGTTTAATGGAAACGTTGCCTTCTCATGGGAAATTTCTTCTAGACTTGACGTTGCATGTGGAAAGTAATGGGAAAAGATTCACTTTGAAATCAGTTGCAAAAGTTTGGAGAAACGAGTTTAAAAACCAAGGAATCCGTGTCCGTGTAATCCTGAACTCCCCAAAGATAAACGCAAGAATAATCTTAAAAGATCAGGGTGCGAAAAAGTCTTCAATATCGCCGTAGGCTAGGGCGAAGAATTTCGTTAACGGCGTTCGTCTCGTTTAAGATAGAAGGAAAGGCTGTTCTGTGGCATAGACAAGTGTAACGGCGCTAAATCAGCGCTTTGATATTCTCTGAATAGAGATCTGTGTCGCGCGATAGTTCGCTGAGCAAAGTTTCCTTCTCATCTCTCTTTTCTTTCCTTCTCTTTATCTTTCTCTTCTCACCCGCCCTTTCCTTTCTTATCAAACCGTCTATATACCCATACTCTTCCTCTTTCTCACTTTGTGCATCAGCGCCAGGTGGTAACCCCAGTTACAGCGCATTGCTGCATACCTTCCATGGCCTGAAATACGATATAGAAGTGTGGCTAGATACACACTGAACGCGTCTAGACTACAAGACATACACAGCAGATGCTACAAAATGGAGTAGATTATCAGCAGAGTGCAGAACGAGAGTTTGTGTGTGCTGTTCCTAAAAGAGAAGACAGGGATGTAATCTTTTTGGAGGGTTGAAAAATATCTAGAGATGGAACCAGCATGACTATATTGTAAAGAAACAGTGATATGAGGCATTTATTTTTTGGCGATTCGAAAATGAGGTATTGATCAAAGGTCGATCTTATTTGTAGTTATGTAAGAATATTGATCCTCAAACCAAAATTTATCTTGGAAAAAACTGTTTACTCAAAACAAACAACGTTCGGAGTAGATAGATGTATTGAACATAAATTTCATTTAACAGGGACAGGTGATATCCCTCCTGTTTTACCCCGGTTATATGTTGTCTATAATTGTTGGAAGAGAACCCATTCTAACTTGAGAAGTTTGTTCGCGCCCCACAATCCTGAATTTGAAATACGGTGATGTAATACATGATCCTGGAGTAAACTCGAATTATAACCACAATTCGAGAATCTGCATATTATGGATTTTCTCCATATACTGGCACTGTTCGTGATGGGCTTTACATGTATATGTTCAGTCTCTTGTAATAGTTCCGGGATACTTAGTAGATCCGAAGGCGAATCTACAAAGGTAGCTATCGGTCTCAGGGGAAGAGCTTGCTTATGTATTTTGGTAAACCGTATACGTTTCGGGTAGTAATGGAGTTCTCCCATATATTTGGAAACCCCATTTTTAGGGCGTTTCTTTATACTCTTTCATACATTGAAACTAGCTTTCTGTTGCATGCAAACATGCGTAAATATAAAAAAGCTCATACAATAGCTTGTATTAAAACTCAAAAGAATTATTTCCTCTCTAGAGTTTCCAGTTGCAATTTTCAAATTCAAACAATTTTATAAGACATTTTAATTATTAAACTCGTTTCGCTCATCAATTCATCATAAATATCAATTTAAATTTTTAAAGATACGGATATTTAAATTGTTAGATTTGGAAAAGGATTAGAGGAATAATAGAAAACCACAATATGTTGGATATTGATTAGAATACATCATATTTCTGCTTTAAAAGGAAGAGAATTTTCATCGATATGATAAAACTTTAATTGCGCAAAAATTCTCTTAAGCTTTCACGTGGAAACTTTTTCTAAATTTAAAAATAGTCCTTATTATGAAAGTAAACCAACAAGTTTATTAAACCAGGCGATTAAATTTATTTAATATATTTTTGAATGCGGCTGAGAATAGGAAGAACCCAAAGAAAGAAATAAGACTGAAAGTAAAGCCTCCTACATAATAGCCAAAGAAAGTAATATTTTCACAACTTTAACAACTGGTAACAAAAACCAATACAAAAACTTAACAAATGTTACTTTTTAATGGACTTTCATATGCCAAAAACTTCAATTTGAACCATCTCCGTAAAAATCATACCAACAGGGAACCTTCAAGCAGAATAGTGGTGAAAACGGAAATATCTTCATTTTTCTCATTAATTAACGTCTGAAAGAAAAAAATTTCATTATAACTAAAAAAGGTTATCCAACTAAAAGAAAGGATTTTAGCAAAGCGGACTGATAAAGTAGCATCTAACAAATAGTAGTCTAAAAAATTTAATTTCCTAATTTTTTATAAGCTGATGACAAAATAGTAATTAATTCATCTTTTATATATGAGATTATTTAGAACAATTAGTTTTGATTCGAAATAAAGGGGTATAAGTATAAACTACAAACGTTGAAAATTGGATTTTTTTATTTACCAATCATAAAAAAAAGTAATTTCGATGCGACGAGAAAAATATTCCGTTTTCTTTTGCTAGGATGGTTTTTGGTATACATTTTCGCGTGATTGTAGGTTTTTGTGCGTGCTTTCTTGTATTTGTTTTCGTCGAGATCCACCGCGGGGAAAAATTACGAATAGATGGATCACAAACAAAGCGCAAAATAGACTTCACTGTGGAAATAATGCCTCGTCGATGTAACTGGAAGAGGATGGAAATCGATTGCGATTCCCCTAGGTAGAGATACATCGAAAAATGGAAATAATTTTTAAACAGATGGGTTTCAAACTTCAATTCATCTACTTGAAGTTGAATCCGCCATTTATCAGGGTAACTACAAAATATCAATATAGAAATTCTCTGATTTTTCCCTGACCAATTTTTAATTTTTCCCTGACCATTATAAACTTTCCTTAAGTTTAAAAACAGCCGGCATTTTCCACAAAATAAATACAAGTTCACCAACACAGTTTAATTTTTCACCAGAAAGGTAAGTTTTGACCCCAGAAGATTCATTCGCTAAAGATAAAGATAGATTTTTAATAAAATACATGGGGTTTAAAGTAAAACATCAATTTTAAGTCTAAAAAAGTAATTTTTAAACAAACAAAATGAAAAATTTTCAACAAAATGGTTTAATTTTAAACAAAGAGATTACTTTTCAAAGAAAAAGATTCATTTAGTATCAAAAAGAGGAATCTTAAAGAAAAATTCTAAATTCTAAAAACGAACGTTAATAAAACAAAAATTCCATTCGCGCACTATTGAATTTTCTAGCCAACAGAAGAATATTCTACACCACATCCAAGTTTACATCCCCAAAATATAAATAGTTAAGAAAAAAGTTAATTTCTAGCAAAATTGTTCAATTATAAAATTAGAAAGAATGTACTAAAAATGTTGAATATTTAACCCCAAAATATTAATTTTCTACTAAAATAATCAAGTTTTTAACAAAAAAGATTAGTTTTTAACCTAGAATATTAGTTTTTAACCAAAAAGGTCAATTTAAAAAAATCGATTGTTATACAAATAGCTGCATTTTTGACAAATAATACTAATTTTTGTCAAAAAATGCAACAGTTTAATTTTCATTAAAAATAATTTCCATATAAACGCGATACATTTTCTGCAGAAACTTTCAGAGTTACATTTTGAGGTTACACACAATTTTTATCATTAACAAGAACCAGAATAATTTTTAACAAAGTAGTTAAATTTTAAAAACAATTGAATAGTTATATTTTTTATTGAAAAAAATTGTATCTTCTAAAAAAACAAATTTTTAATATCCCAATTAAAATTGTAACGAATGAGATGAAACTGCATACTGAAAAATAAGTCTCTTACAAAATAGTTGAAATTTTAATCAATAACAAGTAATTTGTGGCGGAAAACGTAATAGTTGAAACATTTCATTTTAACATTTAATTCGAGAAGTAGTTTTATCTTAAACCAAAACCAGTTGAATTCAATCAAAATAATACAAATATTCAACAAATTAGTTGAATTCTCAACCAAAATAGACTAATTTCCAAGAAAACTGTTGCATTATTAATCTACAATGAATAAATTTAGACGATAAGACATACATTTTTAAACCAAAAAGACAAAAATAATAATCATCTAAAATGTTGAATTCTATTAAAAAAATGAAGTTTCTACAAAACAATAGAAGTTTTAAACAAAAAATAAGTTTTCAAAAAAGGAGATAATTTCTAACAAAATAGTTGAATTAAAAAAAAATTCCTTTTAACGCTGTTAAGTTTTCCACATACAATCAAATTCATTTGAACTTCAGTATGTTGAAAATTCCGATACTTTTTCAGGTTTTCCCTGCAATGGTTTTCATATTACTTTAAATGGACATGGAAAGTCGAACTTCATGAATCTTCGATATCATTTTTATTTACTCCTTGTATATATTTCTTTTGATATTCAGAGCAGAAAGCATTGTAAATAAAAAGTAAACATTCATACAAAAGACAATTTTGAATTATTTATCTTCCCAGAGAAGTGCCGGTAAAGTGTTGCAGGGAACATAAAGTAGAGAGGGGGAGGGTCAGAGAGAGAGAGAAAGAGAGAAAAGGATATTAACAGTCAGAGGAGGAAGAGAATATTGGTTTTGTTCTGAGAGGATTGCTCGTTTTCATGAATGATGCATTTGCAAATATAGACTAAGCGTTTGATTATTTCAAATATTAACTTCTTACCGCAAGACCTCTTCGGCAAATTGAAGCGAAACATTGCGAAATGAATTCGTCTTCCAATAAATCAACTAGGTATTAAATCGTATAAAAGGAAGAAAATATTCTCACGAAAATAAAAAACTTCTCAATAAAGGAAGAATTTATAATTGCACAGTAAGTGTCATTTGATCAATTTTATCCCGAAATTCTATCAGAATGATTTCCTAGATTCTTTTAAACGAAAATCATTAAGTTTTGACGAATACTTGAACTACTTAAATCTATAAACATACATTCTCGAGGTAAAAAATAATTTATAGATTTATAAATATTTATAGCTCATTCCAAGAAATTCACGCATTTTTTCCACTCTGAAATAAAAAATTTTCTAGAATATTCCCTGTTGACCCTGGGAAGTTGTAAAGCATTTAGAGTTGGGACTCGGAACTCGATAAATCTATAGATTAACTTTTAGACAGAGAACATTTAATTTAATAGACTTGAATCACTTTTTTATTGTGTTAAAACTTAATTTTTTTCATTTAAAATTAAACTATTTCTGTTTAAGATTTGTCATTTTAGTAGAAAACTCATCCCTTTCGGTAGAAATTTTATCTCTTTCTGTTGAAAATCCAACTGTTTAAATTCAAAGTTACTTTTTTCGATTGAAATGTCTACTGATATATTTTGATTAAGGAATTCATCTTTTTGGTCAAAAGTTTATTATTTAGTTGGAAATTTAAATATTTTTGTGAAAATTCACTTTTTTAGAAAATCATTCTTTCTTGTTTGAAATTCAACTATTGTGGTGTAAGATTTAAGTATTTGGTTTTTAATACAAATTTATGTTTAAATTTTCTATTTATGGGTTCCAGATTCACCTGTTTTGCACACATCATCTTGCGATTATAAATTTAACTATTTTGTTAAAAATGGTTTGGTTTTTAATTTTTTTCTTAATTTTGAGAATTAAATTTTCTATTCTTGCTCAGAAATTGATTTTTTTAAAGCTGAAAGTTGAAATACTTGAGTGAAAGTGGAACTACTTTGCGATTTTTAAAAAATTTAATCTACATTTATTTATAATTTACTGTTTTTGGGGTAAATGTCAACAATTTTATTATAAAGCCATTATTTTTGGTTGTAAATTCAACTGTTTCGTAGAAAATTCTTATTTTTTGGTTGGAAATTCCACTATTATGGATGTAAATTCTACTGTTTTGTTGAAAAATAATTTTCCCTAACTAAAAATTTAACCATTCTAGTTGAGGATTCATCATTTTATTTGAAAATTCATCCATTTAGTATAAATTTCATGCCTGGTTAAAAGTAAAATTGATTGGAAAAATTAACTATTCCATTTTTTCTAAAAAAATTAGCTTTTTTTAGTGAAATGTTTATAATTTTACACGATTGAAAATGCTGCTGAGAAACCCCGATGGGACAACATGTTCTGCAACTAAAAATTTCAGTCGAAAAACTGGAAATTCTGTACATTTTCTTTATGTCTTTTTAGCGTGTGTCCATTCTCATTTGTGGAATTAAAGCGACAGATATCTTCTGCAAAAAACTACAAATTTAGAATTGGTAATGTTATCAAGACGTCCCCTCTTTAGGTTTTTAGTTTATATGTGAAGGATTTTGATACCAAAAACCTAGTTATACAGAGGTAGCGTTTTATGTACAGTGGGTACACGAAGTTTACGATCTCGAGAGAGCCAGAGTGTGCTGTGGATGTATTATGTAGCTTTTGTTATACCCCTGGATGGAGAGCCATTTTGAATGAATGACGAGCTACTCCATTCTCATTTTCTCTCTATTATATGTGCTCTCACCTGATTAAAACTCGACAGGATCGCAATGATAGTTCTCAATGTGTCCTTCATTTTAATTAGTTTTTACATCGCTCACACACAACAGCCAATGAAGCCAGTACTAAGTTCCCTTTTCAGGTTTTTATAGTAGTAGAGTAAGCTCTGTCTTTATCCCGCACATAGATGTGTTTACATCGTACCCTAACCGACTTTACCATACACCCGATCTGACTACCTCATACCCTAGTCGACTTTGCCCCGTGCCCTAGTTGACTTTGCCCCACATCCTAGATAACTTTACCCCTAACCCTAGTCGATTTTACCCCGTACTCTTAATGACTTTGACTCCTACCCTAATCGATTTTACCGCTTATCCTAGCCAACTTTACCACATATTCTAGCTGAATTTTCTCCGGATCCTAACGAAATTTACCCTGTACCTTAGCTGAATTTACCCCATACTTTAACTTTAACTTGAACTTCAACTTTAAACTTTAACTTTACCGCCCACTCTACCCGACTTTTCCCTCTATCTGAATCCACTTTACCCCGTACCCTAGTCGATATTGCCCTCAACCATAACCGAATATACCCCGTTACCTAACCGACTTTGCCCCATAATCTAGCTGAAATTATTCCATATTATAGCCGAAATTGACCTCTACCTTAGCTCTAGGGGGAGAGAGGGGGAGTGATAGGGTGAGAAAGGAGTTTTTACCGAACTAATTAATATTTTAAAAGGCTTCTATTCCTTTTGGTTCAGGTGCCTTACTGATTTTTTTGTTTTTTGTTCTGTTTTGTTAAAAACGCAAATATTTCACAGAAAATTTTTCATATCGACTGGAAAATTATATAATTTGGTTAAAATTGATTTATGTGCTTTACTGAAACTTTTTGTTGTTGTTAAAAACGCATCTATTTTCTTGAAAATTCGTCTTTTTGGCTGTGAAAATACATTTCTATTGGTAGAAATTTTATAACTATTTCATTAGAAAGTCTTATTTGCCGATAATTGCGACGGGTTTTTATTTCAAATAAAAATTTCGTTTGGTTGATACATCAGCTCTTTCATTTTTGTTGCTTTTGAGATTTCATGTTTTTCATAGAAAATTCGTCTTTTTGGAATAAAATAATACTATTTTTGTAAAAAATGCAACTATTTGGAAATGGCATATTTTTTGGTTAAATATTGAAGTATTTTGTAGAAAATTCTTTATATTGGATGGTGAATTCAACAATTTGGTTGAAGTTTATTTTCTTCACACACTGAAATTATTTATTGCATAAAAAACAACCATTTAATCTTTTTTATCTAAAGGCAATTATCTGAATAAAAAGTCAACGATTGGTTCAATGGCTTTTTCTTTTTCGCCTGGAAGAACATTCTTGTTGCAAAATAAAATAATTTCATTGAAAAATTATTTTTTTAGATGAATGTGACTATTTTTTATTAAAAATAAAAATCTTAATTGAAAATGCGATATTTATAATTAAAATTTTAAGAATTTTAAGCGTTTAAATTAAATTGAATATAGTATGGAGATTAATTTTATTAAAAACATTGTATTGCCCCGTTTTCGTGAAAATTCTTATTTTTCCTTTTAAGAGAATTTGGTACCTATAAAGTCTTTTAATTTTTGAAACATGTTCTTGATCTGCAACTGTCGAATTAATTTATCCTTTGGTTTTTGTTTGTCGATTAGATCGTTACTGTTCTCTTCACTGTTAATTCTATCCTGTTAATCTACAAAATTAGGAAATAAATTGTTTATGAAATATATTAAATTCATGTCATCAAGAAGAATCCCTTTGGGAAAATTAAGTCAAAATTCTCGATTTTAGGTGTGTTAGGGGATTTTTTAAATTCCAAGGGGATGAAGGGAAAAACAGGGATTCGTTGATAGATGGGATGTACAGTGAGCTTTTCAATAATAAAAAGTCCTCTCTTCTGTCTCCTGTTTAAATATAACTCAATTTTTACAAGCTTCTTGGAAACGGTATCAAATTCTAAATGGTCCTGGTTTGTTTACATTTCATGCTAAGCTTTGTATCGATAATGAAAATAAAACCCATTTGTGTTCGCTAAAGCTAATTCCCCTTGTGGGAGGAAAACCCATATCGTATGCTCTTACTCATTAAAATTTCAAGACTACTTCAATGCAGTCTAGTCGACTGTAAGACCAGGAAGCTACTCTAGATAGCTAGCTAATGAAAAACAGATCGAGATTTTGTGTTAAATTTAAGGAAAATCAAATTCTGCTTTGTTATTACCATTATATTTAGAAATAATAAGTAGTGTTTAAAAAACACCTGAAAAATGAATTTAGTACTACAAAAAACTGAGATGGAAGGATAGAACAACAGATATTATAGGAAAATCAGTTTAGGCCTACAAGAATTTTACTGTAAAGAATTTTCTATAATTTTTGCTCGATTATAAGTTAATTATTCTTTTTTAGTACCTTTATATTGCAAACCAGTTGGAAAATTTTCCCATTTTAGAAAAACTGTTGAAATAAGAAAATGCACACAAAAATAAAATGTGCTCTACTTCTAAAAAATCCTGAAACTTGCAAATGCCTAGCCTTCTTCAGTAACTAATTATATTTCTGTATACATAATTAATATTTGGATTACCATGCTGACTCGACATTTAATTTTCGTTCGTTTACTGGACAATCTGTCATTAGTTTACGCCAAGCGACTTTCTGATACTCAGGGCGAGTTGCTAAGTAATTATCTGGAACGATCTCGACGTCTTATCAATTAGCGAAGAACGTCAGACACATCACTTCAGTGCCACGATCGAGTCTTAAGAACGTTTTCAGCCCTTTAGTCGGGTGCATCCCATCGGAGAGCTCTTTGATCAAGTCAAGATGAACGACCTAGCAAGAAGGCGCACTCCTCAGAGGTAGGCGGCCACAGAGGGAGAAAGCAAGCTATCTTTCAAGACAAAAGGAGGAAGCCTCATAATTTCAGGATAAGGAGAGACGAATTTAAACTCAGATAACAGAAAGAGCTTAAAAAGCCGAAAGCAAAAGGCACAAAGCACATCGAGAAAAGCCTGGTGTTCAATGACGCTCTTCTTTGAACAAATGGTACTGTCAAACGGGTTAATTTGGGACATGTGGAGTAAATTCGGACATCCCTAAATTGATAGCTTGAACTGATTTTATAATCTTGGAATAGTTTTAAATAATGTATTCTATCGATTTAGGGAACCTGTCTTAATTTTCCACATACGTCCGAAATTACCTAATTTGACGGTAATTATTTCAAGCCGCTATTTTCAGTGACTTTTGATATTTGATACCCGTCCTTGGCTTAGGAGCCAATGATTATCTTTTTGGTTCGCGATTTATCTAGTTTCGTTGAAAACGCAACTATATGGTTGATAATTTAATTATTGTATTAAAGGTTCAACCATTTTGTTTAAAAGTAACATTATGGTCAGAAATTTAATTCATAGGTTGAAAGTTGAACCACATTGTTGAAAACTCATTTTTATGGCTAAAGATTCATCTCTTTTGTCAAAAATTTAACCCTTTTCTTTGAAAACTAGTTATGTTTTTACTTAAAACAATAAGTTTTTTTTCAAAATTAAAAATTCAACAAGTCTGTTTTTGTTAAAAATGTATGTCTTTAGTTAAAGATTCAACTATTAATTTAAAAAGTCAAATTTTTTAGCAAATGACTCAAGTATTTGGTTGAAGATTCACATGTTATGTTAAAAATTAATCTTTTTTGTAGAAAAAACACCTTTTTCGTGAAAAATTTACCTCTTTGAGTGATTGTTGAACTCTTCTTGAATTTCTTTTAGACACTATTTTAATAAAAAAAATTACGGTAGAAAATTGATCTTCTCTGGTTGTCAATTAGCGTATTTTGTTTAAAATTGGCCTTTTTGATAGAACGTTAATCTGCTTGGTTGCAAATTTATCCTTCTGATTAACATTGTAACTGCTCGGTTAAAAATGTATCTTATTTTTTGAGGATCTAATTATATTTCATCAAAAATTATTTTAGTTTTGTCCAAAATGAATAAATTTTACTTTGCTAATGGTAGGAGGGTGGGGTTAAATCAGTGGAAGTAACTTTACAAACTTAACTTTGTTTGCAAATCTTTTTTATATTGTAAAGTCATTTGATGAAACAAATCAATCATTTTTTCGACCGTTGATATTTATTGATTTCAAATCGTAGATTTCAAATTATTTATGTCTTACGGTCCAATCGTAAATT
>NC_046659.1:75875133-75884727 GCF_010883055.1 Belonocnema kinseyi | reverse complement strand
AAATCAACGATTTAAAATCAACTTTTTTATATTTCAGACATCACAATTTTTCCCCTGTTCTCCACTTCTCCCCTTTTTCAAAGAATTCCTGTCTTTCTCCAGTTTTCAAGAAACTTACCCTTTATTTCGTTTTCGCCTAATGCGAACTGAATAAATAAAATAGAAAAGAGTAAGAAAACTCTAAATATTTTTTGAACTACTTTCTTGATAATTCAATCCATTCTTGGTTGAAAAAGAATTTTTTTAACTGAAAATGTAACCGTTCAATTTTTTTTGTTATATATTTATCTATTTTTGATGAAATTCTTTTTTTTTAACTGAAAGATTATAAATTCAATTTGTGGTTTAAAATTCATTAATTCCGATTAAAAATTCAATGTTTTTCTATCAAATTTGCCTTTTTGACATAAAAATGCAACAATTTCGTAGAAAATTAAACTGCATGATTAAAAATTTATGTTTTTGTTGAAAATTTAATTGTTTTGTAAGTAATCCTATTCTTGCAAATTTACCTTTTCGTTTTCAATTTAATTATTTTAATGCAAATGCATTTTTTAGATGAAAGTTCGACTATTCTGTTACTAATTAAATTATTTTGTTAAAAATGTAAGTGTTTGTTAAACTCATCCCCTTTAAAAGGAGATTCAACTTTTTATTGAAATTTCGACCATCTCGAGTAAAAATCTAGCTTGTGGTAGAGAAGTCATGTACGTTATGCGAGTCATTATTTTCTTTGAAAATTAACTTTTTTGTTAAAAATTCAGTTGTTTTAAAACGCTTAATTTCTTTTACTTGAAATTTTAACCATTTGGTTAAAAGATCAAAACTATGTTATTAAAAATTCGTCTCTTTTACTCAAAAGTTTGACTCTTGGGTTGTAAATACCACTGTTTGGTCATTGATGAATATTTTTCTGTTCAAAATTGGAGTTTTTCTTTTAAAATTAAATTACTTTGTTAAAAATTCATTGTTTTCATCCTCTCAAGTTGAAAATTTAGCCAATCCATTGAAAATTCGGATTTCATTTAGTTAAGAATTAATTTTTTAAAGAGAAAATTTAATCATTTTATGTCTGGTTAAAAAATCACCCTTTTCAGTTGAAATTCAACTTTTCATTGATTATTCGACCGCTTAGAGTAAAAATCCATATTTTATGACCGAAAAGTAATTTATCTTGGTTCGATTAATTTTTTGGTTTACCTATAATTTTGTTTTTTAAAAATTTAGTCTTCTTCAAAAAGATATGTCTTTTTGTCTCGGAATTTTAACTTTTTTGTGAAAAGTAACTATTTTGTTCAAATTGCTAAAACTTTTAACTGTCGGCTTGTGATTGCAAATGGTTTAAAAATTCTTATTTTTATTTTTACATTCCGACTTTGTAGCTTTGAAATTCACTTCTTTTAGTTGAAACTTTTCTTATTGTTGATATTCGTCAAAGAGGGCTGACGGGAGAGCTAACGAGATGTGATACCTTTGCCCATAGTGATACCAAAGGTAAAAAGCCATGATTGACCTTTCAATAGGAGATGTCACGTCTTCCTCTTTATAATAGCATCTTAGTTGTACTGTCGAATTAATGTTCATTTAATTATAATATTGTTTACAATAATCAATATTACTTATGTATTAATTTTAATGAGGCGATTTTTTCTTTCAATTTTTTTATAGGATAACTCTCAGAGACCCTTTTATATTACTCTTCCACAGTAAACGCTCAAAGGTAGAAGATACATGTCAGATCAGGCTTATTATCGCAAGCGGCTCCACTTAAGCTAATTAGTACAGCCAGACTGAGTGATCGATGGGAAGGATGCTATAGTGCGTTGATTTCCGAGTCGTACGCTCGCATCAAGAACTTCCTGCACCTAGTAAACAAAGAGCTACATACATTTTCACCAACACTTAGAAATATAGTCATGTATTTTCAGTGTCAGGTTACTCGTTGCTCGATCGTTAATCTAGATATGGCAATCTCGTACCATTTGACCCTGCCACTACGATTTTCCTCAGTATCTACTTTCGGCGACATTGTGGCCATTGACATATGATATCGCTAACTAGTGCAAGAGATCCTAATCCTGATCTGGGGTTCAAATCATGATCACTATAATAGATTTTAGGGGCCATCTAGAAATTAGGCAACACATATTTTCCTATTTTATTAACCCTCTAATCTCTCCCACATGTAACAAGTTGTAACAAGATGTTTCGGACACCCACCACTCCACCCCGAGACTTTGTTAAATAATTTGTCAAAGTATTTTCAGCCATGTTTTATTAAATACAATTTCATTACATGCTACAAAATACACCTATATTTCCAAAGAATAAAAGCTATGAAAATGAAAAGACAACATTTTTTAACAATATGGGACACACGACGAAGGAGCCATATCCTCCTTGATAATTAAAATGCATAAAAATCTGTGTCATCTAGCAATATCTCTAATTGCTAAATATCGGTTTTAAGCTTTTCTAGATTTTTCGACAATATAAACCTGAGTTGAAATAATCTAAAAATTTAAAAATATTTAATTATTCTACGAATAATAAACTTTTAGATATTTTTACTTCGTTTTCTCTTGGTGCAGATTATGTAACTTTTTTACATTCACATCCACTTCAAATTTTTTGAAATTCAACAACGTGTAAAGTGTAAAAAACGTTGATTTTATGGATATAATTTTTAAACCCTACTAATTTCTTTTTAAAAATCCCTGGAAGTACTTTGAAATATTTGAAAATCTCTTTAAATCTTTGAAATCTTTTTATATCCTGCCATTTCTGTGAATAGATTCTTGATAAATTCTTAAAATCGTAAAACTTTCTCACAATCTTTTAAAATATCCTAAAATAGTTCCAATCCTTGGAAAACTTTTGAAATTCTTTACAGCTTTTTAAAACTCTTAAAAATGCCTCGGAATTGTTTTAAATGCCCTGAGATCTCAACTTTTTGTAATATTCTTAAATTCTGTTTAAATTAGTTAAAATTATTTTAAATATCGAAAAATCTTTGAGATTCTTCCAAATATTTTAAAAAAATTTTAAATCTTTGGAAATACCTTAAATTATTGAAAATCTTCAATATTTATAATGCTCTAAAATTTTTAAATTCTCCGGAACATATTCTTTGATATTTCATTGAAGTAGTATACAATCTTTTGAAATTCTTTGAACTTAAATAATATCTTATGAAATTCCTTGGAATCCTTTAAGATGCGTTTCAACTTTTTCGAAATTCCTTCGAAATTGGTTAAATCTCTTGAAAATTCTTTAAATCTTCTTAAATACGCTAAATCTTTAAGAATCTTTAAAATCTATTGGAATCTTTTAAATCCTTTAAAATCCCTCCAGTTAAAAAAATCTTTTAAAATACCCTATACTATTTAACATTATTTGAAATATCTTAAAATATATTGTCGTTATTTAAATCCATTAAAATCCTACAGTGCTTAAAAACATCAAGTTTTATGAAATCCTGCATAGTTCTGAAAAATGTATTAACATAACTTACTGAGAGCCTCTAAAATCCTTTAAAATAAGTTTTACTTATTTTTTTTCAAATATTCAGAATTATGCGAATTCATTTTCCGAATGAATTCAAAAACCAATTCCTATTAATGCTGGTGAAATTGTATTTACTAGAAAAGCATTACCAAAATTCAATTCTAAAGTACGAAAAAAGCTTAAAATACGTTCTGGTTCAGCAGACCTTATCTATAACAATTTAAACTTTATTTTTTACAGCCATTTTTCTCAGACATATCTTAGTACAAAGCCTAGCTTGTTTCCAAAAAAGTTAAAAATCAGACTAGCCGTGGAAAATTTCTTTACAAAAAAAGTCCTAGGAAAGTTTCTGAAAATTTATTTATTTTTTTTAGAAATAAATTTAAGATATATGCCCAAATAATTACTGCTGAAATGTGACAAATTTTGGTATTTTTTGGTACTTTAGTTCTATTTCAACAGCACATTATGAGTACATAAAGCCCATAAGAAGTGGTAAAAAATATTTTATCAAATTAGCTGCAACTTTTTTAAGTTGGTTATTTTACTTACTTTGTTCTAAAAAGGTCCTGCTAAAATAGCGGGTATTTGAAACTTCTTTTTTCTTACTTTAGAGTTCTATTTCAGCAGTAGAGAAAACATCCCTACAATGGATAGTGAAACCTGCAATGTATAATCATTCATTAAAAATATCAATCTATGTAACATAATTATTGTAATTAAATGCTTAGTTAAGACTTTATACGTGTTAATTTTAAATTAGTGACTTTTTGTGTTCTTTTAATTAGTAATTACTCAAACACACAAAAAAAGGTCTTGTCTACCAGACGAGATAAACATTTCTATGCGTTTTTGGTGTCGCTGAATCCAAATCCGGGGATGGTTTCTCTCAGTCAGGTCGCATTTCGTTTCTAACCTCAAAAAAATGATAAGAGTTGAAACATGCATGGAAACGCCAAGAAATCAAAGCGTTTATATGTTTTCAGGGTCGCTGAATCAAAAATCAAAGATCATTGGAATCGGCGAGGTCGCATTCCATTCATAACCTTAAAGAAAGTGAATTTAAACACCTGAGACGCCATCACGGCCACCTGCAAGGACGCACTCGTTCGCTGGATCATTCTACACATCCCCTTTCGGGGCAATTTTCATTGTCACAGTATCTGTCAAGGCAGCAGGAGAAATTTAAATTTGGACTCAGCTACCTTCAAAACATATAATCAACTTTCATCATTTTTTTTAGGTTAGGAATGAAATGCGAACTGACCGAGTCAAACCAACCCCGGATTCGGGTTCAGCGACCCCAAAAATGTATAGAAGTATTTATCTCGTCTGCTGGACAAGACTTTTTTTTCGTTGTAGGTTGCCTTATCTAATGTAGGGAGGTTTCCCCTGCTTCGTGTCTCTTTTGACTCGTAATTTTTATTTTTAAGTTTTCTATAAACCTATCATATACACCTAATCTTTGAATTGTTTATGTAAGATCGGTGGAGATTAGACAAGTATAATCAGTATTAGGACGGAATTAGACAAAGCATACTATCAGTACGCATACAGCACTAATCAAGGCTTTCCACTTAATTTACCTGAGTAATTAACCGTCTCACTCAGCTTTGCTCTAACAGAAGCAATTTCTAAAGCTAAACCACGTATTCTACTACACTTTCCTCCAATATGTTTGAGAAAACTTCCAGAAGACCTAGGAGTATTGAAAAATTAGATAGTATATTATTTTTAACTTTCTAAAGATATTTCGTCAATTCTTTTAAAATATCTTGTAAACCTCTTAAAATTTGCCAAAACATGTGCATTTTTTAAAAATAATGGGTATCGTACACAATCGCTTGAAATTGGTAAAAAAGGACTGAACTCTTTAAAACTGTTTAAAATAATCTAAAAGCTTTAAAATCCATGGAAATCTTTCCAAAACTATTGAAATTACTTATAATACTTGTATATTTAAATCTTATAAAAGCGATTAAAATAACAATATTTTCTAAGATCTGTGGATACACTTTAAAATCTTTGAAAATTTCTTAAAATCCTTTGATATATTTCATATCAAATATCAAATATCAAATAAGGATAAATCCTTTGATATATATCTTGAAAAAGTGTGAAATTTTTTTTAACGCTTGAAGTCTTAAAAATGCGTTTTATATCTTCAAAATCTGTGGAAATTTGTCTAAATATCTAGGATCACTGAAAATATAGTAAATACATTGAAATATTTTTAAAGATATTAGAAAGCTTCGAAATATTCAATTATATTCAGAAGCCCCCTGAAATTTCGTTAAGTCTTTTAAGGAAATCCTCTTAAATTTTGTCACTTTTTTTTAAATGCCTTATAATCCTCTGAAATTCGTGAAAATCCCTTAAAATGTTTAAAAAGTGATTGAATTCCTTTAATTTTGGCTACTTTCCAAATTAAACGTGATCCCCTGAAATATTTGAAATTCCTTAAAAATTGATTGAAATCTTAAAAAACCATTGGAATCTCTTGGAATCTCTTGATATTTCTTGCTATATTTAAGAATCGCTCAAAATACTTTAAAAGTTGTTAAGGATCTTTAAAATATTTTATAATATTCGAAAATCCTTTAAATTTTGCTCAATCTTTTGATAACTTATTAAATTCTTTGACACCAATTATTATCCTGTGATATATTTTTGCAAATATTTTAGAATCTTATATAATCTTTATAAAAACCTTTAAATCTTCGAAATTCCATTAAAATCCCCTGAAATACTTTTAAATGATTGAAAATATTTCTGGATCAGAAAAAATGCTATGATATTCTTTAAAATCCCGAGATTTATTTTTAAACATTTCAAAATCCCTTGAAATCCTTGGAAATCTGGAGAAATTGTTCCTAATTCTTTGAAATACTAAAATTCGGTCGAGATCCTTCGGTATCTTATAAAATCCTTTGACCTCTAGTAAAATCTCTCTGAATCTGAATAAACTTCTTCAAATTCCTTAAACTTTAGTAAAATCCCTTTGAAAATGAATATTCCTTCTGAAATATTATTAGATAATTTTTGCAATCCCTAATTTTCTTTTAAACTCTAATTCACTGAAGGATCTTTCTTTCAAAAGGCATTCTTTAAAGAGAATTTTGAATAGCACGCACAAGCACACAATAGGATTTCTGATTTTCTCTTGTAAACGATTCAAGATAATTACTAAGTCATCTCGACGAGGATCGTTACGAGTAATTAGAGAGAATTGGCATTTAAATCAGACTAATGGGTCTTTCGTGAACACGCATCATTCTGCTTAAACCTAAGCGTGGGTTACTGTGCTTTAATCTTTTGCAATACGCCAGGAGTGGATTGCTCTGCTTAATTCCTATTATAAAGGTGTACGTTATGACCCATAATTTCTCGTCGGGTTTTTTTCATTTTCTAGATTTTCCTATCTGGCAGTTTGCGTAAATCCTTCATGACACGTAAGAAACGGAAATTGGAGGAGGAAGCGATGTTCTTACAAGTTTAATCGTTTTTAAAACTTTGCTAGACGCCGAGCTTATAAAATTATTCCCTGGAGCAAAGATAAAGATCTTGAGGCTCGCCTGTTAATTTCATAATCATCTCTGCAATCTACGATTTATTTTCTTTCTTCCGACACTTTTCTCTGAAGTACTATGAACTCCTTTATTAGATGTCGGCTTCCAATTTTTCATTGAAAATTTACATCTCCGGTTGAGAATTCAATTATTGTCGTTGAAACTTAGTTTATTTTATTTATGTATATTTTTGGTTTAACATTGGACTGTTTTGTTTAAAGTTCAACAATTTGTCTATGATGCGATTTGTTTTGGGTTAAAATTAAAATGTTAATTTATTAGTGGAAATTCATATTTTCGGGTTAAAACTTCAATTGTTTTATAGAAACATGGAAATTGAATTTGAAGAAAAATTAATCTTTTTGTCCTGAAAATTCATATATTTTGGTGAAAATTTAATTTTTGTGTGTGAAAAATGCAACTTTTTGATGGGAAATTCTTGTTCTTTGTAAAAATTCCGTCTCTTTTGATAGAAATTTAATCTTTTTTGTTTCAAATGTAACTGTTTGGCGAAAAAAAAACACATTTTCTTTTAATTCAACCATATAGTTAAAAATTCATTCATTTTTGTAGAATATGAATCTTCTTATTTGAAAATTTATTTTTTTTAGTTAAAAAATTTAATACTTTTTTAAAATTTAGACTGCTTTATTAAAAATATATTTTTTTGTTGATGATTTATCATTTTTCTTTGAAATTCGTTTCTTAATTTTAAAATTCAAGAATTTTGTCAAAAAATCATCGTTTTGTTCATTAAAATTTATTTTTTACGAATAAAGACTAATATACGAGTAACAATTTTTTATAGGTCTTATGGTCCTCATCAATTGAAAAAATAAAACGAAATTACAGGAAAGTTCGTTTATTGAAATTCTGACGTTTCGGCTATTACTGCATGCCTTTTTCAGAAAATCTAAATAAATAATATATAAATCACAATTTTTTCATACAAATAATTACAAGCAAATTAAAAATAGTAAAAAAAAAATAAAAATACCTGTGCTTATTTTCTTGTAAAGAACAAGAATATTTAATTTTTTAGTGAAACATCTGTCAATAGTTTAGTGTCAATTTTTAAAAGTAATAATGATGTGTGACAATAAATTTAATTAAAATATACAAAAAACATATGATATAAAAGCGACAACTTAATTGACGGAAAACACAAAATCCTTACAATGTTTTTGGACAACGACGAACATATAGAAAAGTAGACGAGAGACATACATTATGGTAGTAAATTCATTAATACAGAATAAAGGCGAAAATAACTGGAATTTTAACGTGTTTTTGTTTATTTTATAATACTTTGATATATTTTGTTGACATTAATGATTTCTGTCTGCAAGCTAACCGAAATATTGTGATATTTGTTTATAAAAATTGATTCTATTATGTGTCTTTTATATATTTTTTTTTCTGTGGGAAGAATTTTAATATTGTTAAAATCAAAATCAAAATAATTGTTTAAGCTCCAACAATGTTGTGTAAGACCTGTATTGAAATTTCCAACCCTACAATCAAATTTTGTCAAAGCTCTTTTTTCCACATCTTCTAAAATCAAATTTGAAACTATAGGAGACAATGGTCAATTTATAGGACAACCATTTAATCGTTTGTAATATTTTCCATTAAGGAATGTCTGAAAGGTTGCGAAGATCGTTAAAAATTTCAACATAAATGTTTATTTTAGCAATCAAAACTCTCTAAAAATATTTTGACATAATCAACAAGGTATTGATATTACCAACAATTTACCTAGAATTGTATATATCATTAAATGTTATTGTGTGAAAAAGTTTAGATTGGTGAAACAGGTGGAAGATTAAAAACTAGAGTTTCGGAACATGTAAGAGATTGTAGAGTTTGAAGTTTCAATACAGGTCTTACACAACATTCTTGAAATTTAAACCATTATTTTGATTTTGATTGTAACAATATTAAAATTCTTGCGAAAGAAAAAAATACATATAAAAGGCGCATAATAGAATCCATTTTTATAAACAAATGTCACAATATTTGGATTGATTCATAGACAGAAATCCTGAATGTCAACAAAATATATCAAAGTATTATAAAATAAGCAAAACCGACTTAAAATTCCAGTTACTTTGGCGAGCTATCCTCATTCGCGTTTCCTTTACATGGCCCCTTTATTCTGTATTAATGAATTTACCACTTTAATGTTTGTCTCTTGTCTACTTTGCTTGATGTTCGTCGTTGTCCAAAAACATTGTAAGGATTTCATGTTTTCCGTCAATTAAGATGTACTTTCTTAAAAAAAGCCTCTTCAATTCTTATGAGGCTTTTATATTATATGTTTTTTGTATATTTCAATTTTATTTGGTGTCACACATCATTATTACTTTTAAAAATTGACACTAAACTATTAATAGATGTGTGACTCCAAAATTAAATATTCTTGTATTTCCACAAAAAAATAAGCACATGTACTTTTGATTTCTTCTACTATTTTTACCAAATTTGTTTGTAATTATTTGTCAGGAAAGATCGTTAT
>NC_046659.1:75871412-75875033 GCF_010883055.1 Belonocnema kinseyi | reverse complement strand
ATATATAAATTGCACACAGTGATAGCCGAAACGTCAGAATATCAATAAACGAACTTTCTAGTAATTTTGTTTCATTCTTTATTTTAAATTTTAAACAAATCGTCTGGTTTGAAAATGTTACAACTTGTTTAGAAATTTATCTCTTTGCCTAAACATTTATTTTGATGTAGAAAATTCATCTTCTTTAGCAGAAAATTAATGTTCTTTTTCAAAAATTCATCTCCGGTTAAAAATGTGACTACTTGGTTTAAAGTTGAATGCTTTATTAATTTTTTTCTTTTCATCTGGTTGATGATTCATTATTTTAATTGAAAATGTAAATGTTTTGTTGAAAATTTGTCCTTTTTTTAAATTAATTTTCTGTAATTCAATAGAAATATAAAATTTAGCCATTACATTTTTTTATAGAAGTTGTACTTTTTCAGTTGTAAATTCAACTATTGGGTTAAAATTATTTCTTTTTCAAATAAAATTTTCACTATTCGGTTGAAAATTCATGCATTTTGTGAAAAAAAATTCTTTTTAAATAGGACATTAATCTTCTTCTTCTTTGGAAATTTATCCATTTTGTTTTAAATTTGGCTAATCGATTAAATATTAATTTCCTTTGTTAAACATTTATTAGTTTATTTGAAGTAGAGAATGTTTTCTCAGATGAAAAGAAGCCGTCACTTATTAAAATGCAATAATTTTTCAAAATGTTGTGAGAACAACGGTCAGAAAGAAATCTTATTGCAAAAAACATGGTTATAATTAATGTTTCTTTTTTTAAATTTTAATATTTTTCATCAAAATAATATATTTTATTTGAAATGACATCAGTTATAATATTTGTATTCTCAACATCATAGAAAATCTATTTCTTCAGACTTTTGGCATGGTAAATAATTTTGGATATGCAAAAGTGTTTAATTATGATCTAAAGTGGACAATGAAAATCATACACATATGAAAAAATAAAAAATAAATAATACAAAATTATAAAGAAAAGAATAAAATTTTACATTTAAACTTTAAATATAATAGAGCAGATATAATACAATCTATGTCAGGTAAAATACATAAAACTGTTAAACAAAGGGAAGTAATATTATAAAAAAAAACAAGAGCTTATTGCAAGAGTTTTTTTTGTATGAAAAGGGGTAGAAAATGTCTGTAAGATAGCCTCGTTGGAAAGGAAAATGCTAATTTACCCTCTATCTCGACTTTCCGCGAACAGAGAGACTGGCTTAATAACTACTGTCCCAGCCTCTCATCGAATTTTCAACAGATTATTGACCGGTGAACCATGAAGATAAGAGTCATCGAAAGCATATGCGCCGCCCAGTTGATATTGTTGTATGGCGTGTGGCACACATTCCATATTCGTCAACAGTTTTGCATGAAAGGCAATTGGAGAAATATAGCTCGCGTTTTGCGCGAAGGTCAATAATTTTCCACTGGCCGAAAGGGGCAATGCGATCTAAACACGAAATGCACAGTTACGGCAAATGTAATTATTTCACACAGTACTTGATTAGACCCCGAGTGCTACGTCGAGTGTATAAATGCTGTTATAAACCCTCTACGTGCGTATGCAGGTTTAATGGCAAAGCCACGAGCTTCAACCATTTAATAGAGAATGCTGAGATTTCTGCTATAAGGCGCATTTTCCTGTACTAATAAACAGAATGAAAACATTTGAGAAAAGTTCTTGATTATTTATTCATGACGTTTTAACCATATTTAGAGCACATTTAAACAGAGCGTATACTCAAATCCTGAAAATACCCTGACAATTCCCAGACAGTAAATTTCAGAGGTGAAAGTTTATTATAAATAATAGTTTCTTTTAGTCCCTGTATATATTTAATTATGTAAAATTATTACAATTAATACTTCAAATTTAATAACTGTTTTTTTTATTGCTAAAATTTACTTTAATAAAGAATACATAATTTCTGGATCGTGAAAGTTTCAAGGGATTCAATTAATTAGTTTATTTTAAAAAGGATTAACAAATTATATTAGGCGATATTATTATTATATTATGATAATGATAAGTAATTATTATTTTCTTTAATAATGATATTTAAAAATAATTTGCACTGCGTTCATGTTAGTCATAGTCAATATTTTTGAATTTCGGTCATAGATGTTATTGGGTAGGCAAGTGCATTGAATATTTCCATACAAGTGGGAATGAATGAATGCGCACAGCTGCGATTCGTGTAAGTTTTTTTTTAACAAATGAAAACGCGCAAAATGGCGCAGATCAGGCTTAAAGTAGATATTCTAGTGAACAAAATGACACCTTATTTTTTTCATTTTGGTGTGAAGCATAAGTGTGCAAAGAAACGAAATGGCGCCCACATGAAAAATGTCGCGTTATTCCTGAATAGATTACAAAAAAAATGTTAAAACTGTATATTTTTAACAGAAATCATGCCTATTTCGTATTGTCTGAACATTCATCCAGGCAAAAATACAACCGAAAGAATTTATATTATGAGATTTTTCAAAAATACATTAGTTATTGCATCTTTTTTCTTATTACTCATTTCATGTGCTTCTCTAGGTTCAAAATATCACGTAATAACAATAAAAATTAATTAAAATTGTAAAACCCAATTTTTAAGTACTCTAATGTTTCTAGAAAATGATAAATAGTTTTATTTATTCTAACTTCATACTTGGTTTTTGGCCAAGATTTCGGGTCTCCCGGCACACTGTCCATCAATCAATGAAAAAAATTACACTAAAAACATCATTAAATATTTCTTAAAGAAACCAAATATCCATGAAATTGAATAATCACTAAAACAAAGTTTCAAGTAAATAGTTGAAGTATAAATCCAAAAAATTAATATATAACTAAAATGAGAAATTTGTAACAACCAAAGAAATCTTTAATCAAATAGATTAATTTTTAATGAACCATATAAATTTCCTTTAAAAAAACGATACTTTAACAAAATACATGAATTTTGGACTGAATCGATGAATGCTTAACTGAAACAGTTGAATAATACCAATAAGGTTAACTGTCAACTAAGAGCATATGACTTAAACTGGAATAGTTGAATTTTCAATTTTAATTAGGTAGTTTAATTGTCAATCGAAAAAATAAATCTTAAATTATGAAGATCGTTTCTTTCCAAACAGACGATTTTTCAACAAAATACATGAATTTAACCAAATAGTTTAATTTCGAATTAAAAATGATAAATTTTCAGCTAAATAGTTGAATTTGGAACTAAAACAAAATAAATGTTTATAAAAAAATGAAATAGTTGAACTTTCAGTAAAAAAAATATATTTTCAAACAAAAAAACGAAATTGGCTACACAATGATTGCATTTTGCATAAAAAGATACATTTTTAAGAAAAACGATGAATCTTTAAGTAAAATAGTTGCATTTAAAACAAAATCGAATTCTCAACTAAAACGATGAACCTTTAACTGAAACAGTTGAATTTTGAACCAAAAAGATGAATTTTAAACTAAAATTGTGAATCTTGAACTGAAATAGTTTAATTTACAGTCTGTCAAGTTAAAGCGTGGGTGGCTTTACTCTCAGTCGGTAAGGTGTATCGACATGATTTTGGTGTCAAAATATTAAGAAGAGCTCCCTCTTTCAT
>NC_046659.1:75864021-75871312 GCF_010883055.1 Belonocnema kinseyi | reverse complement strand
GGGAGCTCTTCTTAATATTTTGACACCAAAATCATGTCGATACACCTTACCGACTGCGAGTAAAGCCACCCACGCTTTAACTTGACAGACTGTAAAACAAAAAAATGAATTTTTAACTCTAATGATGAGCTTTTAACTAGAGTAGATTAAGTTTTAACCTAAAAGACGAATTTTCACACAAGTAGATTAATTTGAGGCTATAAAAGATGATTTTTTTGACAAGTCTTGTGAATTTCGAACCACGTAGTAGAATTTTAAACTTAAAAAGGTAAATTTTTAACTAAACATCAGAATTTTTAACTAAAGAAAGATCAATTTTCAACCAAAAATTCAATAATAAAATATTTGTCAAAAAAATTAATTTTTACTAAAAATGGGAAATTAAAAAAAAATCAAGAATTTTAAATTAAAAAAAAACGTTTTAACTGAAAATGGAATGATTTGGTTTTAAGTTCAAATATTTATTTGAAAAGCAGAAAAAAAGAATTTTCAGTAAGTGAAATTTAAAGAAACAAGATAAATTTATAATAAATTAGTTGAAGCTTCAACGAAATGGAATTTTTTTTTAATAAAGAAGAATATTATCCCACACAAAAAGATAAGTTCTCTACAAAAGAGTTCAATTCTTAAGCTAATAAGTGAACTATTTAAAAAAAACTGTTGACTTTAAATCTGAAGAGATGTATTTTTAATAATAAATATAATTTTTAACCTTGAAGATTAATTTTTCACCAAAAAGATTCAATTCTTAATTAAAAAGATTAATTTAAAATTATATTCTATGTTTGGGTAAATGTCAACTCTCCAGTTGAAGATCCATAATTTTAGTTAAAAATGCATCTCTTTGTTTAAAAATCGATACCTTTTAGTCGAAAATTTTACAATAGCTTGATATAAAATCGATGGATCATCCATAATAAAGTTATGGGCAGCAAATAGTTTCATAAATTGTGGACACCAGAATTGTTCGCCTAGAAATGTACATGGAGCAGCTAAATGTGATGAATTCTGAACATAACTTTGCTTCATTTGATCGTCAAAACTATCTGGCATGTACGAAACATCAATTTGAAGAGGAAGTAAACATCCCCGCTGGCAAATTGTGATTTCAAAACAGTTAACTTGTTTCAATCACGTGAATTGGATAGTTTGGCTAGTATTCCTCTTAAATGAAAATTTATAGTTTATGAAGTATTAAAAAAAGAATATTTCTTTTATTAATTAGAATAATAATAAAAATAACAATTATTATTATTCATGGAGCCTCGGTGGCTCAGTTGGTTAGGCGCTTGGACTTCACTTTAGAGTTCCGGGCTTCAACCCGTGAGTCGTTACCTCTGGAAATTTTTCTATGTACCTTTACCGAAGTTCTGGTGGTTCCGAACCCACCTTAAGCTGTAGGTCCCCCCATCGTTTACTTGACTGCAACCCAGTCCGTCAATGACGGCGTATAAACCAGGCTTTGTCCAATATGTCGGGACACACTGCTCTGATCAGATCACTTGATTGCATTATAAAAATGCCGTCCGTGACTGATGGTATATACCGGGACAGCCCCGTGTTAAATAATCAAAAATAAAATCCAACTATAACCAAAAATACCTTCGACATGTTGGGCAGTAACCATCTTAAGCCTCTGACAAAAAATTGTTTAAACAATTAATTTCTTTGTTTATAATATTATTTAATCTCTGAATAGTAATTATGATCACACGCGTTTCATCTACAACAAGCGTTGATTTTATAACTAAATAACGTCCCTAATGAAGTTAACTTTGCCGAGCAGAAATAAATTTACCCGTTGCCATACCATCGCTTCGACGCTGCAACAGAATTCAAGTATTAAAACAAAAATTCAAAATCCCAATTGGCTTATTCCAATTATCGTGGGCAACATCTGTTGAAATAACTATTACTACACATTTACAACTGACAACGACTATCTCTCAATGAGCTTCAAATTCATCAAACTTTATTCAGTCACTTCACTAATTAATCCCTAGTTAATTAAATAATAACTCCGTCTATTTTCACGAACCTTTTGGTTACCGAAAGTAATTTATGTAGATCAACGATTAAGAGAATCACAAACTTTTCCACCTAAACTAGAACTCAAAAACGGAATTTATATAATTTGTTGAATAACAAAAGTTCGATGTGAAATTTTCTAAACCGGATATAATTAAAAATTTGGCTACCGAATTATATCGCGCTTAAAACTTCTACAAATTTAATTAATTTCTTTTTAGCTGCTCTCCACCATTTCGGAATTTCAGAAAGTTTTATTGAGAATATATTTTTCGAACAGTGTCAATGATTGAATATGTTTAAGAAAAATAAAACAAATAAAATATGGTGAAAAAAAATCGATCAAAATTTCCTTTAATTTCACATTTTTCCTCTGAGCACATATGATAATTAGCATTAAAAGTCGACGGAGTAATAAAAGTTGTCCTATAAGTAGATTCTAAATGTAACCTTGGTATTGAGACAAAATCTAATCAAAGACTCTTATCTTTAGCTTAACGTTTTTGATTTAGTTTCGTGCACATTTATCTTGTTCTGTGTTTATCTAGATTTCTGTCAGTTAAGTTAAATCTAGCCTAGTTAAGGCAAACATATTTGGCCCTTAAACTCTTATAAACACACGACGCGAAAATTCTAGATTAAATTTTCGATAAAGGAGCATCCTTCCTGCAAAATTCGCTTTAGCACTCACGAATTCTTGACCGGATTTTGTGAAAAGATAAGAGCTATTTTATTATAATTTAAGTTCAATATAAAAAAATGAAATCTCTTCTTATATCGAATGCTCTAGATGCCAGCAAATATCGGTAACAGAAATCTAGGAATGATTGAACACTAGGCTGACTCATGAAATCCTTTTTTTTATTGATATTTGTTTAAACCTTGACTCGGAAATTTATATTCTTTTGGTAAGAAGATGATCCTTATTTTTACCAGATTAAAAAAAAACTATTTAGTTCTAACTATGGGCGTTTGCATGTCTGAAATTCGACTTTTGAAAGTCTTTGAAATTATGTTTCTCTAATTTTTACCATGCAATCTCAAACAATGCAGAAAAATATTTTTAGGATGCCATAAACACAATTTCTACTGTTGAAAAAAAAAATTTAGGAATACTTGAAGGATTTTAGTACGTTACTAGATAACCAACATAATTTAATTTTTTGGCAATTTAAAAAAACATTCTGTGCCATATCAATAAATTATAGCTATTTCTATTTGACCTTAACAAAAAATATAGTTGAAAAATACATTGTTATTAAAAATTTTTATTCTCTGTTAACAATACTTTTCCAATCAGTTTGAAAGAATACACGAGTGTATAGCACGCGATTGATGATGCTTATAAATATAAAATAATAAGGTACCACAGACTTTCTTTAACATAAATGTATTAATTTTTATATGAAAATTAAGGGAAAAATTAAATGGCAGGACAATAATTGCTATTCTTAATTGTAAAAATAGTTTTTGTTATGATAAGTGATATTTCCCAAAAATTTCATAATTAAAATAAAAAATAGGAATAAAATTTACCTCTTAATTTCGCACAAAAAGAAAAAAAATACCGATCTATAAATATATTTTTCCTAAACCTGGCTGAAATGTGGGATTAATTTCGCAAAAAACAAGAGAAATTTGATATTTAGGATTTTAGTAAATATAAAAAAAAGTATTTTATGAGGCCTCTTAAACACTAACATTCAACTAAATATGGATATTGTCCAAGAAATATTTAATAATACTTTATTTTGTTAGTAAATATATCATGATATTTGGTCCCAGCAAGAGACCCAATTTGATCGAAACTCAAAGTGGTCACTCCCGATGACAAATTCACCAGGTCTGTCGGAATTTGTTATTGATTAACTTTTACAGCATACCCGCGGGAGTCAGTGAAGCTTCAATGGACAGAAAGCTTTGAATTTCCACGAACTCCATTCCACAGTTCCAATAGTCGCAGTAGTCACCAAACAGCTATTTATTTCCCAGTTCCTATATTTTTTGTCTGTAATAATTAGTATTCTGGTGGAGTACGTGAAAGAAGCAAAACATATTTTTATAATATACAAATATAGGTAAAAAATATTCAGCTTGAATAATCTTTTTTTTTATTTTTCTGCTTGCTTCTGGCTTTTTGAAATGTGAGAGTAAAATTCAATGATTTTTTCTATTTTATCGACAAAGAGCTTGATTTTGAGAGAAAAATGAAATTTTAGATTAATCAAATTTGATTCAATTTTACGATATTGAATATTGCTGAATTTTGGAAAGAATTTACTACATGTGTGATTTCAGATTTAAAGGTCTAATTATAAAAAAAAATATTTCCGGTTCCTGGACTCAAAAGTCTACAATCATATCTTGGTTGATACCTCGAGGAAAATGAAAAACTAAAAACAGTAAATAAAGATAAAATAAAAGTAAAACTCAAATGGAAACTATCACGTCAGAGGTTTGGTTGAAAGGTTTCTGTGGCTTGGAAGAAATACACAACACCCATGAATACCAGTACTGATATTTTGTGTGACTGCACATAAGTATTATTACTTTTCATGTATGTGAGCATAAAAATGCACATGTAGAAAAGTTGTCAGAATTGGTACCTCGCTTGTCGCTTTGTAGACATATCGATTCCTTTTCGCTCGTCAAAAAGCAACGAGGCTGGATATATTTCTTTCTAAATCGTCGATACTTTCGCTTGAAAGTAGTGCTTCTGATCGACTCTCTTGAAATCATTTAGAATATACACCCACAATAAAATTTATTGCGCTCTCAAACACGCGATCTTATTAGGCTCAATTCCTGTAAGCAGGTATTTAAAAATTTAATTCATCCAGATACACAAATTAAAGTTTTTATTAGGTCTGTAAGCATTTTTAATATCCCAGATAATAAGGATAACGAGTTAAAGATATGTAAATTCTTTCCGAAAATTGAAATTTTGTGCTTATAGATTCTTTTACATTGCAACGTATTGCAAGTAAAACTAAGCCTTTTTTTCTGGATAAGAAAAGGAAAAAATTCAAATATAATATTTACAATGTATATTTCTATATCAGATATTTTTTTCGTGCACATCATGAATTTGTTCTAAGCTTCAGAAGGATATGTTTTGATTTATAGACGATGGTTTATGAAACTGATTTAGGAACTTTCTCACACATTCCGGATCATTAGAAACACAAATAAGAGATAAAGATAGTGAAACTGTTCTTTAATTAAAAATAAGATATCCCAGGATTGATTAAAATACAAAATGATGTTTGAAAAAGTCAGCGATTTCTGAAGTTAATAGAAAGATAAAATTGATAGCTCAACCCGCGATATTGATATTTATCTTCGATTTGACCGCAAATAACGTTAAACAAAGAACCAATGATATTGACCAAATATTTGAAATAGGGATATGCACCATATTTCTTTTGGAATATTATTACTGATGAATCGAATTGCGAAATCATTAAAATAATGCTATTAGAAAGTTCAAAACAAATAGGTTCAAGTCGAATTATCGCGCTAATTAAATAGGAATAATTCTGACAACGGCTTAAACTTATAATTGATTTCATTTCACGTTTAAATTATAAAGATTGAAAAAGCTTGATTAAAATTAAAATAACTGGAATTAATAGCAGAAGGTTTTTTTTTAATTTTTATGATTGCATTTGTTACTAGCCACACATTTTTATCGATGTTTTTCTTATCCGATCAATCCTATTGTAAGAAAAATTTAAAACATCAATGCATTTTAATAATCTTAAACAGTTAAATTACAGATATAAAATAATTTAATGAATGATTGAAAAATACACATGTGTGATGTAACTGGTTTTTCCTGGAAATGACTAATCTTAAAAAAGAGTTTTAGTATAAAATCATAAACGTTGAAAAACTTAATTTTTCAATTAAATTCTGGTTTTGTTAGTTCTTTTCACCGAAAATCACCAATTGAATATTTTTTAGCGTTTGTACCTTTTTCTTTCAAAATCAATATAATTTGAAAAAGATTTACAATTCTGAGTAATCTTCTCTTCTTTGCTTTTTTCTTTGAAAGCTTTTCGCATTTATCACTTTCAAACAATATTTAGAATCCAATTTTTTTTCAATGTCATAATTTACAGGCTGGAAAAATTTCGGATTGCGTTGGTGTTTTTCGTCATGAATTTAATTTAGAATGAAAGGAATTGTATATTACAAACAAGTTTCATAAATATATGAATAATTTAACAATAGAATTTAACAATAGAATTTAATAAATAAACCTTCGAATCTACAAAAAAATTTAATAGAGTAGATAACAAAAAATGGTTTGCCACTGGCAAATAATGTTTTCGTAACTCAATAGCTGTCCAATTTATGAGAGTAAAAAAATCCCAACTACGTCTTCTTGTTAAGAAAAAAATATCAAATTTAAAAGCAGATTTAGAATATGAAATTTCTAAGCATTTAATTTTAAAAAGTATTTACAATATTTGAACTGCAGTAAGGCATGTTGAGGATTTTTTAGTGGAAATACTATTTTTAACAATAATCACTCAAGTACAAAAATTAAATTTACAATTTTCAATATTTTTAGTTTATGTTATTGTTTTTCGTCGAAAATCGATATTTGCGAACAAAAATCTAACTGTTTGATTTTCTATACATTTTACGAAAATATTATGTAGTGATCCTAGGGTTAATACACAAATTTTCTTTAATTTTAAAACTATTTTCCTTACAATTATTTCTTTAGATAAAAGATGCTGCAAAAGAAACGTATGATACTATCATAGATTTTATATTTTAATTAAAAAACAGCCTATGTAAAAAAGTTAAAATCGCGTGTGCGTTCGCTTCCTAGCATTTAAATTTGTCTAAATTCTTACCATTTCTAAAAACCTTATATTTTTGTGTCAAAATACAAAAATTTTAAAGTTTTTATTCAACTTGAAATTTTTCGTCTTCATCCAACTAAAATGGGTTCAATTATATATTTTTCAAATGAAAAATTTTTTCCTATCACCTCTCTAAATAAATATAGTTTTTTTCTTGGTTTTTTAAATGTTAAATTTTTCAGGATTTCGATTCTTGATAGATTGGAAAATAAAGTCTTCGATTGTGTCTTATTGTCTTTTTAAAAGACTTTAAACAATTGTCTCATCACTCTTTATCAGAGCATTGGGTATTGGGATAACGGCGTTGCCGTATCCTGACCGCTCTGAAGTATTAAAAACAAGTTTAGCACTATTTTCAATTCCGGAGGGAATTTTCAAGAAAC
>NC_046659.1:75848275-75863921 GCF_010883055.1 Belonocnema kinseyi | reverse complement strand
GACAAGGAAAGTAGAATGAAAAGAAGGCTAGGGAAGAAGATGTGAATAGGATTTTTATACTCCACACTTTCTTATTTACTGCTGAGATCGTTACTATGTAAGTAACGTACTTTGCGGATCGAGCAGGCGTTGTAAAATTGTCATATATCTCACCTTGCATGAGAATGTTCCTTTGTTCACAATAAAGCTCTCGTATAATACGAGCTTTTCCTTTCTAAAATATTTCGTCGCGTGATTTGTTTTTCATTCAGAATTTCAGATCCTCCTTGAGGAAAGTAATATTTTCTTGCTTATTTGTTTTAACTGTTAGTTTTTAAATAATATTTCACATTATATAAAGTTCATTTATTTTTTTAAATATACCTGGTTTGAACTTATTAAATTATTTCCAGTGTGATTAACGATTCCCTAGACCAGAGTGCTACATATACACGCAGGGATATTTTGTATTATTAAAAGAAACAAAATTTATTTAATACAACAAATTTATATTTTACCCAATGAGGCAAATTTTTTTACAAAATTTATGAATTTTAAAATCGAAAAGACGAATTTTCAAACAGAGTTGAATTTTTAAAGAAAAAAAAAACTTTCAGTCAACAAGAAAAAAAGACTGATCAAAATGTTGAATTTTTAAGAGGAAAAAATTATCTTTCTACAAAAAAATAAAATGGGAATTTCTAATTAGAAATTTAATAGCAGACTTCATAACAAACAAAAAGTGAAATACAATCCAGAAATAATTAAATTTTCTCAGTAGGTTGTATTGATTCAATTCGCATTCAAGTGGAAAAACAATAAAAAGCGGATAGACTGTGGAGCCTGTGACATTCAAATAGGAACTTTGAAAATTGATAGATTAAGAATATAAAGTATTTCAAATAAAAATTGAAGTTCATTATTATACTTTAAAAATTGGACGCTACGAAACTGGAAATGTTTAGAAAATATTGTTAACTTTCCGTTGCACAAGTTTTGACTTAATTAACGGTGTTTATATTTTATATTTGTTATATGTGTTGGGTAAATAACAAGTAATCCTGCAATTATCGATAAAGTAATATAAAATTGTTGTACATTTAATTTTTTAGGTTCAACAGTAAGCACTAGATCCACTGAAGAATCTTTGTGTAATTTATACACGACCCTTTTCTGATAAAACTTGGAAGTATAGAAAAAAATATCATGTAGTAAGAATAAAAACTACATATATAAGACCAAACTGAAGATTTTTTCCTTCATTTATAAATGATACGGAAGATGTTGCAGTCAATCGCTAATATTCTTCATCTTCTTTTCTTTAGCGATGCCTCGTTGGGGCAAAGATATAAATCTTATTTCCCTTTCCCCTTGGTACTTCTGGTCATTCTCCTGGCTGCTTTTCATCCTGAAACTCGACTTTGAGTCGTTTCTTCTTTGCTGCAGCTTCGTGGATGCAATAGATTGTGCTGGAAAAATCGATTGAATGTTAAAGGCACTTGATCGGAGAAGTTTCGGTAGTCTCACAGGATAATCAGTGCGGCCCACGTCATTAATATAGTGGACGAGTTGATCCCAGAAAAAAATTGCTCGGTTCGAAGACCGAGTTCACTCCAATTGCTTTCGTCGCATAAAGGAAACCTCTCCTTTTTCTGACAGTTAGTTCATTCTTTTTTGCATTCTTTAAGCTTTTTTTATCCCTATTCTACCAAAGGTCATCGCACGCCATTTGTAAAGAAATATCTAAGGGTGGGGGATAAAAAAGGGGGAGAACAGACAAGACTATCCTCTAACTTTATCGTTTTCTTTGCATCCCATTTCTTTGTTTCTCTCCTTTGCCACGGAAGAACTATCTTTTTCACAAATCACCCCTTTACGTGAACCTTGTCTATAGAGATTTTCTCCCTCACAGATTTGTCTGACAAGAGATTTAGTCTTGTGATAAATCGATTTGGAAAATGAGCATGTATTAAGATACCAGATTTTTTAGGGTCTTCCAATTCTTCTCCATTATTTTATTCTTTCGGCCAATAAGTTAGTTTCTATTACCGATATTTTGATTGTTTTTTTTTTATTATCTGAAGTTCAGAAACGATGTCACAAATGAAAAGGAAAAGAAAATATTAATGTTTGATTAATGAGTTCATAGGTTTATTTTTTCTTTTTCTGTGACTTGCAATACTACGATTTAAGAAAAATCCTTTACGGTTTTTTACTTCTGATATTAATTTCAGTTAAAATAATTAAATTGTCAAAATCAATTAGAATTACAATTTTCTAATTTAATTTTTTTAGTTTATTTCATAAATATTCAAAATTAAAAACTATTATTTCTTTCCTCAAAATTGAGAGTTTAATATTTAAAGCAATACAAATTTTCTAGTTTTTTTAAATTCTTTAAAATCTCGGAATTCATTCAATTCTCTTAAATCCTGGAATATTCAGAATTCCGTAAATTCTTCTAATGTTCGGAATACCTGAAATTCCTTAAATTCTCTGTAATCCTTCAATTACTCGCATGCTTTGAAATCCGTGATATTTTCTGATATCTCTGAAGTCCTTTAATTCTGGCATACCCTGATTTCTTTGCATGTATTGAATTCCTGAAATTATTTGGATTTTTTAAATACCTTGTATTCTCCTGACATTTCTGAACTCCTTTAACTTCTTTAATTCAAGGATTTCCTTCGATTCTCTCAATTACCTAAAATTGATGGAATTCTTTGAATTCCTTCGTATGCGTATATGCTTTTATATAAGTAAAATTCTTTGAATTCCGTGAATATTTTGAATTCCTTGAATTCCTTGAATTCTTTAAATTCTTCAGACTCTCCCAATGCTTAAAGATCCTTGAAATTATTGGAATTCCTTGCTTTTTCTGAAATCCTTAAATATAATGAATTCCTCAAGTTATTTGAATTCACTAAATTGACCAAATTCCTTTAATATTCGCAGAATTCTCAGAATTTCTTGAACAATACGAAATCCTTGAATTCACTGAATTCTATCAATTCCTTTGATTTCGTAAATTTATTGAATTCCTCTAAAGCTCTCAAATCCTTAACATCTTCTCAATTTTCTGAATTCCTTTGGCAATATAAATTTTCTAAATTGTCTATTTATCCTAAAATGACGTAAATTCTTTGAATTTCATGAATTCCTTAAAATTCCTAAATTCCCTAAATTCAGAGTATTTGATGAATTGAGAAAGTTTCTGAAATTATCTAAATTTTTTTAATGCTTTCAGTTATTTTTAATTCCTAAATTCCTTATATTTAACTGAATTCCTCTGCATTCCTTAAACATTCAGATTTTTCTAAAACCCTGAATTTCGCCAATTCTTACGAAATCTTCTGAATTAATTGCATTGATTTGAAGTCCTTGAAAATTAAGGAATTCATGTTATTTAAGGAATTGTGAAAATGCCTGAAATTCTTTATATTATCGATATTTTTTAATGGTTCTGAATTCTTCCAAACCCCTGAATTCTGCCTATTCATCTAAATTCCTCTGCATCTACAAAATATTCTGAATCTTCTGAAATCTGTGAATTACTCCAATTCTAAATTCTTTGCATTTATTTGAAGTTTTTTAAATACGGGGAGTTCCCAGAATTTAATAGTGATACATATTTAAATTTGAAGATTTTCACTATATAATAACTAAAGTAAAATCCCCGAGCATTAAAAAATGGATATTGTTGAGTCAGCTTACCAATTTTCCAAGCGTCTGTAAGGAATTCAGTATTTTCCGTGTGCTGTAGCGCGCATATCATTGCTAGTATTTAATAAGACTTAATTAAATTGAAAGAAAGTTGTTTCTTCAATCCCTTCATTGCGTGATCTTTAATATTGATCCAAAATACAAAAAAGCTTGGTGTAGGGTGCGGAGTACTTTAAACTGGACTACTTGGAGGACGATAGAGAGGATTTCAGCTTTACTACTTAACGCAGCCCTGTTTACCCGTAACGTTGTAAAATGCCTCTACACTCCTGTTATAAACCGCGTGATATATGGTGCTCACCGCAGCGATTGTATCGGATGGTCGACAGGCAGGAAACTAACCCCATTTCTTGAAAACCGCACAAAACCGAGAGAGTGTACATTCTGAGATTCGAGCGATACAGTGCCTGCACTTACTACTTTGCATGTTCAAAATTCGTCGCTGAAAGACAAGAAAGCTTTACCGTCCCTTAGAAGTAATCATTAAGCGCTTTTAAAGTGCCGCAGGTAGACATTTTTTATGTTTCTTTCTAATCTTCCTACAAGCAATCAACATTTGCTCTTTTTATTTCAGGTTGTATTCTTTCATGTTAAAATTAAAGACTGTTAAAAGCAACCTCGATATTTCATACTTGCTTTTACATCTTCTTATAATTAAACAATTAATTCTATTTCATACTTAATTTCAAATATTGATTGGAATAGATCACTTGACTGAGTGAGCATTGACATGCTCTCTATTTCTCAGAATTCCTGAATTAACATTGACCTATATTACTGCTTCTTAAATGGTTGCCCACTTCAAACGATAGTTCTGATATACATGATTGAATAGGCATTGACCAATAATACTAAAATCGCCATCTTCCACAAAGCCTCTAATCGGGCAACTATAAATCGACCAATACTACTTTTATTACTAGCTTTACTTTACTACTTTTACTACTCTCCCGAAGTCATCTACAATATTCCAACTAGTCGATGGCCAAGTCTCTAATTTCCTAATGTCTCTAATTTCTTCATGATTGAGTGAACTGAATGACTAATCATCTACTTGAAAGAGTATACATTCACCTGTACTACTGCTGTCAAATTTTCAATACTCCTCTGACTTCATCTTCTATTTTTTGACAATTAAATGGTCTGCACTACTGATTCTTCATACTACTGTCCTAATCGTTTAATTACTTTCCTTAATTCTTATTTTGTGTCGTACAATTGGTCTATATAACTGGTCATCAAATTGGAAGGCTATGCGTTGACCTGTACTACTGACCTACTTTATATAGGATTCACCTTAACTCAGCCCTAACTTTCTGACTATTGAAGGCCTTTACTGGGAATCCTCTAACTGCAAATCTATTTGTTGAAGTGGACTTCTGCCTTTATCTTTTTATGACTCTCCTTACCCTGTCTCTAATTTTCCGACGATGACATGGCATCTACTGTAGATCCTGTAATAGGAAGACCATACGTTGACCTGTATTACTACCTTAATTTTTTTTAAACACCCATTGTCCCATGCTTTACTCCTGATTTTTAAATTGTAAAACTATATGTTAAAGTGAACTTGTGCCCTCATCTTTTTATGACTCATCTCAACCCCTCTATAATTCCTAAATACTAAATGGCCTGTATTTTTAATTCTCTCGCAGGAAGACTATACCTAGACCTGTATTACAGGCCTAATCTTTTTGAAACGCTGATTAATTCAGTTGTAATTATTTTAACATTAAAAGCCCTTCACTAATGAACCTATAACTATAAAGTGGTACTTTGACCTGTACTACTGATCCTTTAATTGAAAAACTATAAATTGACCTGTACTGCTGCTCTACTCTTTTAAAGATTCTCCTTAACCCATCCCTAATTTTCTGGCCAACAAGAGGCCTTTCCCGCTAATCCTCTAACGGCAAGAGTATGTTGAAGCGAACTTCTACCCTTATCTTTTGATGACTCTCCTTCGCCCCCCTCATATTTCAGTTGACTAAATGGCATGTACTATTGATTCTCTAACAGGAAGACTATACGTTGACCTGTATTACTGGGCACATTTTCTTAAGATGCTCAATAACCCATTTTTAATTTTCTGACGACTGAAAGTCCTTCACTATTGATCCTGTAACTTGTTAAATATACGTTGACCTCTACTACTTTGGTCATCCTTTTCACTCATTCACGAACTCATGTTCAATTTTCTGGTGATTGAAAGATCTTCATTACTGATCCTCTAACTCGAAGACTACATGTTAACTTGTACTACTGATCCTCTTATTGAAAGACTATACATTGACCTATACTATTGTAGTCTTCGTTTTGATGGTTTACTTTAACTCATTCTAAATTATTAAAACAATTAATGGCCTGCGCTACTGATTCTTTAAATAGAATATTAAATCTTGATCTTTAATACTATCCCTCACCTTTTCTATGTTCCCACTTCAATTACGATTGGATTGGACTGGAACAAAAAGAAAGGTTTGACACCTATTAAAAAATTCCTTACAATTAAAATTTGAACTTAAATTTTAACAATCGTTGAAAAACCCTACCTACACTGAAAGCAATTAACGGTAGGAGGCTTAAGAGACTTGTCGGAAATGCATTTAACGGTGTTTTTCCAAATCACAACAGACCTGATTACGTTTGTGGTTCTAGTTTTGTATAATTTTATAAAATTATGCAGTAGCAACGCAAAACATGTGTGCAGTAATCGCAATGCATTTGTTGACATGAAATTTTCTTTTTTCTTTCAGAACCCTGCGAGAAGACATTTTGTGCCTGGGGGGCGAGTTGTGTCGTATCCGAGAGTGGTCGGGCATCGTGTCTTTGTCCAACGGATTGTGCTTCGACGCTTGAACCTGTTTGTGGTAACGACGAGGTGACATACACGAACCAGTGTCATCTGCGACAGACAAGTTGTCACAATAGGAAAAACAATAGGGTGAAACATCAGGGCGCTTGTGGTGAGTAGACCTCTGTTAATTACAATTTTGACATGAGAAAGCCACCCACATTAATTCCGTACAAGCACTATTTGAAAATCGTTCTACAGACTACGCAGACACACTTTTTTGTTCAAAGAAATGCTAAATAATCATGTGATTAGAATGGAAAAGAATATAATTAAATATAATTAAAAATTTTAAATTTTTAACTGTGGGGAGAAGGTGCACCTCCTCCTAAGTTTGTAAAATAAAGTGAAATACTAATAATGCTTTTAAATAAATATAATTCAAAAATTTCTCGTTGTAATTATAAATAAACAAACTAAATGTAATCGCAGACTCATCAAGGCGAGCCCCAACCCATTTTTGTGATTTTAAGTTACAAGTGTTGGAAATCTTGAAGAAAAAAATGTAAGATAAAGCTTTCGTAGATATTTACATCCAGCCTAGGTGATAATATTTAAAAAAAGAAATGACTCTTCCGGCAATCTCTTAGGCTGTACAGAACAAGGGTTGATTCATCCCGTTGCTATTAACACATTGCAATTGCACTTCGAAGCATAAAAGTCGAGGAGTGTCAGTGTGGAGAAGCGTAAAAACATGAACAGAGAATGCGCGAGAAGGTTGCAGCAATCAAACATACGGTACCATTTTTCCCGGATAAGTGCGAACGGCAGGGAAAAAGAAAGGAAAGTGAGTCCGGAGATACGTGCAAAAACTTGCCTTGTGGTAGTCGCGACCATAAACGATAACGGGAAAAAATTTTACGATACATTCTCATCGTTGAAACTTCTGGTAAGCGTCGGCACATATTTTATTTTTAACCATTTCGAAATTCCCAGCTCTTATCTCAACTTGTCTGTTATTGTTTCCATTTCAGGATCAGTTCCCAACAAGGCAAAAATGAAGCAAATATTCTAAATATTTTATGCAGATAAATAATGCTTATTATATTAGTATTTGTTCGAGAGTAAGTTGAGGCTCTTCGTAAGCCTGGGAAAATCTGAAAATTAGGAAAAAGTCAAGGACTTTTATCAAAATGACCAAAGTCAGAGAATTTTTTGTAAGAAGCACTTTAAGTAACTGTCAAGAATAATGGGAAGTACTACACCATCAATTTCAGTCACTTTTTTGGTCAAAGGACATTCATGACTTTAGCAAATTTTCATTTAATAAATTAACCTATACAAATTACTTGATTTTATTACAATAATGTATCATATTAAAATTATTAATTTATTTTCATATTTTTTTATTTTTCTCGAAATTTTGTTGGAAATATTTTTAGAGTATTTTAAAAGATTTGTAACATTTTTAAACAAACTTCCATAATTTTTAATCATTATAAGGATTATAGATTATTATAAAAAAATCCGAGGAATTTATCAAAGTTTTAAGAATTTTCCACAAATTTCAAGACTTCAAAAGATTAAAAATAAGGTATGTTAAAATATTCCAAGGAATTTTAAATATATTTTAATAATGTAAAGAAATTAAAAAAGATTAAAAGGATTTGATGGTATATTTAAGAATTTTAAGGAATTTTTTGTTTGAAAAAGCTTCAACAGACATTAAAGGATTTTAAATATTTTATTGTATTTTTAAAAAATTCCATAACTTACTCAAGAGATTAAAAAATTGTAGAGGCTTTCAATGATTTTAATGTATTTAAGGAATGCGAAAAAAATATTGAAACAGTTTTAAGGATTTCAGGAAGTATCATTAGAATTCATAAAATGTAACTAAAAGTTACCTAGAATTTTTAATAACTTATCTTAAATTCTTTTGTGTTCTTTGGAATTATTTTGAATTTTTGGAATTCACTTGAATTCTCATTAACTAACATATATATTTTGAGTAAATTCTAAAGCACAAGCTGACCATACCACTGTTCCCATCATCATTTTAATTTCTTTAATCTAATGTTACAAATGAATATTACACTAGAACATTGACACAAAAAATTCAGAATTAGAAAAAAAACAGCGCCTGATAGAAATTCTATTCATGATAAGCAAGCATAAACAGAAATTTTTAACTCATGAGGTAAAAGAAAGCCACTAGCGGGATTTCTGATAGGCCTTTTTATTTTGTTTGCAGCAGCAATCCCAGCGGAGCTTCCTATGAATTAACCAATACACGATACAAGTCATGAGATTTTTTGCTTTGAACCAGTCTTATTTTCTCTCTCACTCTCTCCTCTTTTTTATCCTCTTTCATTTTCTCTTTTCCTCTCTCGCATACCTTTGTCCATTGTATGTTATCCCTCTATCTCTCTTCAGCAATAGCACTCTCCTACTCATGGAGCAGATACTCGCAAAGCGATCTTTTATTCAAGCGAATCGTTCTGCCAGTGTTCCATCGCCTAGTGAATTTTGCGCCAGTCGAATGCTCCAGGGGATCGAACCATCCCTGTGTGGTTGGCACGACTGGCCTCTCGCTAATTTAACCGGGGTTCATCGCCTCCAATCCATGCCGGAAATGCTTTTCTTTTTGTTTCAGAATATTTTTACACACTATGAATATTACACTCGCAATACAGAAAAACGACGGAATTCAAGTAATTGAATGGATTTGTATTTTTGAATAAATTTACCTCTACATCCGTTTCGAAAAAATTAGAGAGCTGAAGAAGTTTCAATTATTCAGTGTCAGGCTTTCAGTATATTCACACGTTCGAATTTAGAAATTTATTTATAAATGTAATTTAAGATAGATAATCATTTTAAAAAATTCTGTTTACAAAATACAAAAGAATCATGTTTTCGCAAAAATGTCGATGCCATTGAATAACAAAATTAGCCTGAATGAAAGGAGGAAAATTGTTCGAAGAAAGCAAACATTTATGCGAATGGGATTAGTAATTTCCGAGGACTTTTTGTGTTGAATTCGAAGCTGACCACTATATTTTACATGCATGTTAGGTCTCAGTTATACTACTACTTGAGTTTTTTTAAATCTGCTTCATTTCTTTTCAAGTGAACTCAGGTAAATTAACTTTAGTTTTTTTAATTAACCTGTATTTTTAAAAAATTATCTGGGATCAATTTAATTCTTTAAAAAGAATGTAAACAACCTGACTTTATGTCAGGTTTGTATTTAAAAATAATTGCTATGATACGTCTAAAGAGAAAATTAAACTTGCTCTTAATTGTTGAGTTACAACATGTTAATTAGCTTTCTGTGCGGAATTTGATGATAAATAATCATTATTTTGATATATCAAAAGGAACTCATTTTTGCGCCTCACTTATTTTTAGTTTACTATATATTGAAACAAATTTCGTTAATTATGAGTAAGACCCATCTAGCAAAATTTCCCTAAATATCTTTCTTAAACGGATGGCGTTTTTCAATAATTTTATGGCTTCAATTTTGGGCTTTAAATAATATTAAATCTCATCACATATAAAGATTTAGCCACAACATTGGAAATTGTTATCATGATATCTTTCTTGACCTTTTCTTTGTTTCGATGCAAAAAAATTGAACTTTACTTGAAAATTATGAGAAAAAAATGTTTATTGAATAATCCCAACTTTTTTATCTCGACAAATTAATATTGATGCTCTATTTTCATCAAATTGTAAAACTAAAAGAAATAAGACATATTAAAAAATATATGAAATTGTGTAGTTTTGAGAAATAAATTAACACGACAATATTGGAAATGTCTTATCACGACTCCCATGACAAGAGACTTGAATTACATTGTTTGTCGAGCAAACTGAGACAATGTACATGGTTGAAGTGGCAATTTATCGCGAACGAAATGTTGTATGCATTATCTTGTAGGTTCGGGGATGGACGTGTTTACGCGGAAGTTCGTGTACATTCATGCATTGTTTGGGATTTTAGGGCTGATAAACTGATACAGCTTAAAGTTGACTGGACATGTAGGTATGGCTTACGCTTACCTTCTGCACACGGATAATCCGATCCACTAATCACGAGAAGAAAAGATTTGATTTTTTAATTTCCTTAGATGAAGCTACCAAGAACAAAAGAGATAAATGGATAATTGCCAAAAGAATAACCATTTTATGTCCTAGGCAAAAATAATGAATGAAAAAGTAACAGAAATGTTGGTAACGCTCCTGTCAAAAAGTTGAAATGGAAAACTGCTAGATAATATGCAATATCTTTAATATCAGCAACGATGAGTTATGAAAAACAATAATCAATAAGTAATTTCAGTATTTTGCATTGCCAGTGAAGGATCAAACTTGAAAATAATAAATTAAACTATTCATAATGCAGGCTAAAATTTGTTATTTTATACTCACAAAGATTCTGTTATATCTATAGCTAACAATCGATTCATCAATTTTAATTTAAAATAGTAGTAAATAAAGATCATTATTTATAAATATTATTTTGTATACAAATTTCCGATAACCTTCTGTATGAATGTATCATACTACGAGTATAAAACCAAATGATATTTTGAAATGCTGAAAGAGAAATCCAAGCCGTACTCACAGAAACCAGACCTTTACATTTTAGATTTTTTTCTTGACTTCGGTTACTTATTTGCTTCGTAGAAAAAATGAATGACTGAAGATTACACTTCAAAAAAAATCGTTGTGAAAGTTATTGTCCCTTTTTCTATTTTACAGTGTTTTGTAGTCTCTAAAACACAAATTGCACTAAGTCACTGAAAGCTATATCGCTCAGCTTGACTTCAATCCAATTCACTGAAACTCGCTTTTTATATTTCATGTTATTACAAAAAATTTTCAAATCGATTTCCAAAAATTGTCTCACCCTGATTTTTTTACATTTATTTATTATTTACTTCAAAATGTTCATTTGTAGAAAAATCTGAAACATATAGATAAAATAAAATTGTTTTATTTATTACTATTTTTCTATATTTATTTTTATTATTTATTATTATTATTATAAAAACATTTCTATGTTGAAATGTTGTCACATGCTTAATATCGTTACTACCCAACATGTCGAAGGCATTTTTGGTTAGAGTTCGATTTTTTATTTTATTATTTTGCTAGGGGCTGTCCCGTTATATATCATCAGTCACGGACGCATTTTCATAATGCAATCAAGTAATCTAATAAGAGCACTCTGCCCGACATATTGGGCAAAGCCTGGTTTTTACCCCATTATTGACGGACTGGGTTGCAGTCAAGTGCACGATGGGGGGACCTACAGCTGAAGGTGGGTTCCGAATCACCAGAACCTCGGTAAATGTACATAGAAAAATTTCCAGAGGTACCGCCTCATGGATCGAATCCCGGATTTTTATTTATTATTATTTGGAAACTTATTAATTTCTTGGATTTGAAAATTCCCTTATATCAACAAATTTACAATATCAGATATTTTATGTCTGCCATTGTAAAATTCAGTAATATCATAAACTTCCAAAAATATTTATATTTTAGAATTTTTTAAGTTATGAATTTTATACTTTAGTAAATTTGAAAAAATTTATCCTGACTATTTTCTTGTTATAAATCAAAAAATAATTTTTAGTACATTAAAAAAAATCTCAGTCGAAAAAGTTATTTTTCAAATTTTTTGCTTATTATTATTGCTCAAAGTATAAATATTTATTAAAAAACATGTTCAAATTGAAAAGTAATTGCATCAACATAGTGGATCCTAGAATCACAAAAATGCCCCCTAATTAATGGTAATGCTGAAAATCTATCAAAATCAATTTTAAACTCAATATGACAAATTAAAAATGTTATTTTTCAGTAGAAAGATTTTCAAACGCTATATGTGATACTTAAATATAAAAAAATCAAGTAAATAGTGCGAAAAAGTACATTTCAAGCAAAAAGTAAAAAATAAAGCTCGTGTAGCCATTATTATTTAAATAAATTTATGTAAAGAACATCAGTTTCATTATATTTTCCATAAAAGGATATTTTACAGCATGAAATAAAAGTATAAGGAAAATTAGAGCAGGCATTTTTTGGAAATTGAAATTAGCGGCAGAGTAAAGCAGTGCAATCCGATTGTCAGAGACTCAAAAGACTTTCAAAATTAGTGCAGAATTTGAGCGAGAAATACGAAAAATGAGCAGCAGCGAGAAAAGCTCTCGTATTTTTTTTTTAATCTCATCTCGTCTCATAAAAGCGAGATTCTCAAAAGATCGTAAATTTCGATTAACTGCATTGTCAATGTCAAAATTTACATTCGTAAATAAACAAATGTCATAAGTACTATCTTAAAATATTAAAGTAGACATAGAGAGCTCAAAAAATAACATTCAGAGTAAAATGTGTATTTTCATTCAATTATATAATTCATTTATTAATAATTTAGGTTCCTAAATATGATTTTCGATTGTATAATCCTCTTTGTTTTTTATATCGTGAGTTTATTTTTTGTATTGTATTTGTGGTTATGTCTCATATCTTATACATAAAGAAAACAAGTTTCTCATTATGGATTCCTGTTGATGAAAAGGTCTCATTCATACTCCTATTATAATAATTATTATTATAATAATGTGTTATGATCTATCAAGCCGCATATTTTAGAAAAATAATCAAATAACATGCATATTAAAAATAATTTACACATTTAAGAATCGGATTTCAGGAAGATTTTTTTATCTTTTTAAATATATTGTTACTATATCTTTGAAATAGTTTTAAAGTATATAAATACAAATTTTAAAGGAGATTTTTACAGAATTTCACAGATTTTTGAAGAGGTTTCGTGAGATTTAAAGCTCGATTTTAGTGTTTTTTTAAAAGACTACAAGGATTTTTTAGGAGAGTTGAAAAATGTCATGTCAAGAAATTTCTAATAATTTTATTAATCCTGAGGTATTATTAAAAAAAATTTCGTACAGTTCTGAAAATTTTTTGAAGATTTGGAAGTATTTTATAGGACCTATAAGGTTTCATCTTATCTTAAAAGATTGTAAGTAATTTTAATAAAAAAAATAACATTCTTTTTACAAAAATAAAAATGTAACGGTGATCCTTTTACATAGTCTTTATTATGTAACCTTAATAGATTTAAGTCAATGACTTTTTCGTCGAAATAAAAACCTCGTGTCGTAATGAAACACAATTCGAAATAGAAAAAATTCAATACATTTTTTAAAAAACTTTAATTTAAATTATTGGCAATCTATATTTTCTCCACTAAAAACAATAAACAATAGTAGGCAAAGTTAATAAAAAGTTCATAATGTAAGGATTTGATTTGTGCGAGACTCGTCTGGAATCTACCTAAATTAAAAATTAAAATAAAGAATAATTATGATAATAATTTATCTGTATGCAAAACAGAAAACTCTGGCAAATATAAATGCTGGGTGTCTATAATATCTGTGAAACACCGTGAGTGTGCAATAGGATCCATAGAGAATACGTTTTCCCTTGAATATGTCGTGGATGTGGATTGTGGATTGTGGAAGGCAGCTTCAGTTTCAGAAATATGTGCCGTTACCCACAGTCTGCATATAGAGGCACATTAGGTGGAACCAAGCCGAACTGTGTGCGGTTGTGAGATGTGGGCGGGTAGCTGGGCTCTTGGTTTCGAAAGCTCCGAACAGGCAGCTTTAATCCACGTATGAATGTCACGTGGCGGAAACACGACGGGCATTTCGTTCACGCGGTGGCATCACGCAATTTCATATCACTGGAAACACCTCTGTATTTTCACTGTTTCACAGCACGTACGTCATTTCATTTCATTAAACATTGCTACAGTTGGTTGCAAAATATAAAGCGTACACTGAGGAAATATATTGCTGAATCAAAAACTGTGCTGGAAGTAATTTGGGAATAAAAAAAAAAGCGTATTATGATCGACTGATGAGTTTAAGTTCACTATATACATTTATTGATGCAATTTGAAATAGTTACAAATTAGTTTATTTAAGAGAGTTTTTTGATTGTCGAGGTATAAAGTTTGTTTTAAGTGTTTTTTATCTAATCTAATACTATTAAATTTAATCGGATAATGTAGTATGGCGTGGAAAGTCATTCTGATGGCAGATTATCGTAATGTTAAACATTGTGTGTTTAGTAAGTAAAATTTTGATTATTTGAATGAATTTTGAACATTGCATTTATTTATAGCTTTCGATGCTGATTTTCAGAAAGTTATGTTTAATTTGCAAACATATCAAAAGGATAGTGCGTAACGCATAACTATTCAGGTAGGATATGTTGACGCACGTAAAATTTTTCAGAAGACATAATAATTAAGTATTTTAATTGATACAGATTTAATTTTTCCTATGAATAACGCAAAGATAAGGTATTGATCTGCGGGTTACAGATTTCGCCACTGTATTGATACACTTTTTTTGCTTAGACGAGTCTGTTTTATTATCAGAGATAGTTACCATCGATCGGCCTGGATATCTTTTTCACCAACGTGAAAATAGAAATGAACCTATTGATCAAATTATCACTTAAAATAGCAGAAAATACTTAAGGTTATTTTTAAAATAGATGGAAAATAACTTCAAAAAATAATTTTTTTCATAAAATTTTGTCTGAACAAAAATATACTCTCGTCTCTTCACTGGGAAGTTCTGCGGTTCGATTCCCCGTAAACCGATGCGAGTAGATGTTTTTTCAGAAAAAAATCAATTAAAAAAATGTTGTTGACAAAATTTATTTTCCATCAAGTCTAAAAAAGACGTTAGGTATTTTTTATTATTTGAAGAGTTAACTAGATCGATAGGTTGATTTCTATTTTCACGGTGGTGAAAAAGATATCGACACTGATTGATTCTAACTATTTCTGATGATAATACAGTTTTCTTTGAATTACTCGTATCGTAAATATAACAGCTCTCTTGAGATAACGTATACTTCTATAAAAAGATTCTGAGTGGGACGATGGTCGTGGGGACTAAAGCGTAGGCTTTGGACCCACTCCTTCGGCTTTTGCTGGTTCGATTCCCGCCTCGCACTCTGGAAGAGTCTCGGTGGCCCATGCGGTGAACACTAGCCTAGCAAGGGAGTTGTTCATCTCCGGAGAGTCGTGGG
>NC_046659.1:75826492-75848175 GCF_010883055.1 Belonocnema kinseyi | reverse complement strand
CCCTTCCACCACCAAGTAAGTGTGTGGAGGGTGTGTAAAGGAATAGAGAAGGTGTAAGAAAAATGTAAACCCTTAGGGGGACACATTAGAAGCTTCCATTCCTATAAAAAGATTCTTCTTTTGATCTCTCTGTGTCGTTCCATTGCTAATGAAGCGACGAGTTTTGATCTTTCTTCAGAAAAATGTTAACTTTTCTTTCCATCGCTTGATATATGGTAGATTATGCGAGCTACATTGCCCGCTCCACTCCTATTACATTTGTTTATAACGTTCTTCTACGCCTATATTTTTTTACTTTTCTTATCGATCAAAGCCTATTCCACGTCAATTCACTCAAATCTTTTTTTATCTCTTTTTCAATATAATTTTACGCCTATATTTTTCAAATCGGGTGAAAAAACTCCCATTAAGATCCCAATCGAAACATAATGCTGAAATAAGAATGAAGTGCCAAAAAGTTTGCAAATATATCCTTTTTCAACAAGTCTTTTTGAAGATGAAAGCACCTAAAAGGTTTCACATAGTTTGTTTTTTATTCTTTACGGTTCCCAAATACATGTTGAAACAAAAGTACTAGAAAAACATCATATTATTTGATTCAACACTTTTTTAAATTTTCATGACATCCATGTTCTATTCAGTTTCTAATGATGCTAAACAGAAGTACCAACACAGTTCAAAATATGTATATTTTGGACATGACTTTCGTAGGATAAAAGTATTGGAAAAGATGCCCTTAATATTCTTTACATTTTACACAGCCTAAATAGTTTTCGGGACAAAAGTAATATAAAACTTCCATTTTATTTTATTTTTATTCTTACAAGTGTTCGTGGAATTTATGTATCTCGCAAAAAGTACTGCTGAAAGAGGAATTAAGAGATCAAAAACTTCGAGATAACTCCTTTTCAGCCAGAATTTTTTTTGGAGAAAGGTACCTTAAACGCAACACATAATTTTTCAAACATTTTTGCAGCTCCCTAATCATTTTCGGAAAAAAACTACTGGATAAGTACCTCTTTACTTTTTTTCTCAAAAATGACTGCTAAGATGAAGAAAATGTATGGGAAAATCTGCAGCCTATTTTCTATGAATTGTTTACAAGAATTGATGAGATTTGTTTCGCCAAAAAAGTACTTTTAAAATAGGACTAAAGTACCAAAAAAGTTTCACAATTGTCCCTTTTCACCTGTACTTTGTTATTACAAACTTACCAGAAACTTCCCACTTAATTTCGCCCCTAAAACAATTTAAAGAAATTCTAAAAATGTTTTTAATAATTAAGTAGGACTTTTACGGTACTTATGTACTTCAGAAGTACTGTCAAGAAAAAACACGTAAGATTTTTGCATTACTTTTATGCTTAAAAAAGTTCAGCTTAAACGGGATTTCTGAAAAACTTTTTGGTACTTATTTTAGCAATATTCTTGTACACATAAATTCCATCAAAAAATGTAAAATTTTTTTTTAAATGTTACCTTTTTGTTGCTTTTGTCCTGAAGAAATCTTGTTCCAAATGTAAAGCGAGGGCTTTTTTAACACCTTTGTCTCATACACTTACTGCTGGAAATGGATATATTTGAACCATTTTTAATACCTGAGTCCTGTTTCAGAAATATTTAAAAAATGGACCACTACTTTCTTTTATAATGCTTTTTTGTGGATCAGAATTGATAATGAAACACAAAAATATTGAAAATAGGTAGACGAGGAAAATCATCTGGTATAGAAAAAAACTTTCTGATACATTGTAATCTACCTTTTTTCAATATTAGTTCTAAAGAAGCTTTTATGTCCAATTTATTCATAATTGCAAATTTTATTTAAATCAGAAAAATGATATAGAATGTATAAAATTAAAATTCTACTTCTGGGTTAAATGTTCGTCTCTTTAAAATTTCTCGTGTTGGAAGATCGCAAACAAATAAATTTACAACCTTATTTCCAAGCACAGCAATAATCGTCTGTTTTAAAGCAAGAGTAATGTTTTCAGTTCATAGCACTCATTTCGGGCATCCGCTTTAGTGAAGTTTAAGAATAACAGACACGGAAACTTGCTCGCATCTTTCATGTAGTGTTGGTCTACGTTTAAAGTGTTAATATTAAAGCAAGCTACTCTCTCTTTCCCCGAGAATTGTTTAAGGAGGAATGAGAAATGTAGATGGAAGTATGAGTTAATATTTTAGAGACGGATCAAGGAAACGCTTCCTTTCCTTGGATTTAGAACGAGTATATTTTATACAAATTTTAAGCCTCTCTGTCATAATCCTTGAGAAGCTTAACAACGTTTGAAAGCTCTCAGATTTAAAAGCCTTTACTGCTAGAACAAATGTAAAATTTCGGGATAAATATTTATATAAAAGCTTTCGAGATTTTCAAAAATTAAAATCTTTCTTTTCATTCAAGGAAAATAGACTTAAGGAAATATTTTTTGTCTGTAAATTTGAAAATGAGAGCTTTAAAATAATAATTTTAAAAATATCGATATAATAATTCTTTTTCTGCAATGTCCAGTCTTCATGAAGAAAAGCTTGAGTATTCTCAAGAGATGGATAAGATCTTATTCATATGTTTTTAGGGTATATCCTTTCTAGATATTTTAAAAATCCTTCTCGTTTTATCGCCCTATGCCATTCATTGTATCTTAATTCCCCTATCCTCTCTCATCTATTTATTACCTGCTTTTCTCTATCTTTTTTCCAGTTTCTCATATTATATGTATATCTTCATTTCTATATATTTGTTTTCCGCCACAAACTTCTTTACCTTCCGTCTGTCTTTCTCAGAATTTCTGCACCTTCTTTTCCGAACTTGTTTTTAATTTATCCCTTCGAGCTTTATGCAATCTTTTTTCTTTTTTTAAATTTCGTGGAATGCTGCTAAACGCTTTTCAGATTTTTTTTTAATTCATGGATATCTTCTCAATCCGCCTAGATGTCCTAAATTATTGGAATTCCTCTAAGTTCCTTAAACATTTGAAAATTATTTGGATTCGTCGGAATTACTTCAATTCTTTGCATTATTTTCAAGTACTCGGGATCATTGAAAATAACTGGATTCAGATAATTCGAAGAATTGTGAGAACTCAAGGAAATACGAGAATTTAATTAATTAAGAGAATTCAGGGAGTGAAGAGGATGCAAGGAATTTAGAGAATACAAACAACTGATAAAACTCGGACCATACAAGGAATTCAAGGAATTAAGAGAATTTAGAGAATTCAAGCAATTCATAGTTTCATAGTTTTTAATTTCATAATTTAGAAAATTCAGAATAATTGAAAAATGCAGAGAATGCAAGGGATTCAAGAAATTAAGAAACTTTGTAGAACTCGAGAAATTGATAGCATTTAAGAAATTAAGCGAATTTGGAGGATTCAAGAAATTCAAGGAATTTATAGAATTCATAAAATTCAGGAATTTTGAGATTTAAAGAAATTCCAAGATTTCGAAGAATTCAAAGAATTCAAGGAATTAAGATAATTGAAGAAATTCAGAGAAATCAAGGAATTCAAGAAATTAAGAAATCAGGGTATTCATAGAATTTAGAGAATTCTGGAGATTTATAGAATTTAGGAATTTCACAGAATCCGGAAAATGCATAAAATTCAGAAAATTCATAGGATTTAGGGATAATATAGAACTCAGGGAATTCATAGAATTGAGCTAATTCATAGGATGAAGGGAGTTCATGAAATAGAGGGAATTCATGAAATTCGGGAAATTCATAAAATTCAGTGAGTTCATAAATTAAATGCATTTATAGAATCCAAGGAATTCACAGAAATCAATAAATTCAGAAATTTCGTAGAATTTAGAGAATTCAAGGAATTCAGATAAATGTAGATATTCCGAGAACGCAAGGAATTAAAGAATTAAAGAACTTTAGTGAATGTAGGCGAATTCAAATAATTTTAGATAAATAAAAACAATTTAAGAGAATTTAACAGCGTTTGAAAGAATGTCAAGCTATTTGAATAAATGACAAATAATACATAGGGTGAGTGATCCAGTGGCTGAACAGTCACCAATGAATGAACACGAATGCGAAAAATATATAAATATATCCTTTCAAAGTTAGAGTCATTATAAATTTCTATATATTTAAAATGTTGAAGCAATTTTGAAGAGTTTAATATACAATTCATTGCAGTAAATTCTTGTAAATAATTTTTTAAATTTCTTGAATGTGAAGCACCATCGATTATGGTGAGTGATGGTGAGGAAGTCGTCGACCACTATAAGGTACGTACCTAAGCAACTCCTCTTTTACACTGCTTTTACAAAAAAATTCTGTACCCTTTCTGCATCAAAGTTATGCTTCTATAGTTGTAAGATATTATTATTCAATTCCCCACAAGGTTTTTTCACAAAAAGTACGTTTTTTTATTAATAAATGAGTGTTCACGTACTGGACCTTTAAATTGCCCGTGTTCCAGTGAATGAACGCTGTGTTCATTTATTGGAGCAAAACTGCCACCCCGCAGCTCCAGTGAATGAACAGCAGGTCACGGAGACCTGGCTGTTGATTCGTTACATATAAATAAGTTTGTTTCAATTAATGTGACTATAAATATCGAAGCTATAAATATAAACTATAAATAGTTATAGTTTAAATGCATATTTTTGTGATTGGAACATCAAAAAAGTACGCCGAACTAAATTAAAGGTAAGGCAACTTTGAGGTTAGAAATTTAATGCTTTTTAGCATTTAGAAAACTTTGTTTAATGCTAAAAAACATTCATTCGTGCTAGGTATTACTGCGTACTAGTCAATATATATTTATAAATTTTTTAGGAATTTCCATTTTTACAATACTGATTTATAATTGTATTTGCTAATTTAACCTAAAGCAGCATAGTAAGGTGTTGTATTACAAATGTTATGTGTCCTTTAAATCGCAGTTTTCTATTGTAGTCACTAGATAAGAGTTATCTATTTTTAAACGAAAAGTTGTATTTTTTTAAGGTTAAAAGATTTGATAGAAATGTTTTAAAAATAAATATTGCAATAAAAAATGACGAAAAGTTAACCTAGTTCTGTGTTCAACTTTTGTATTCCGTCCTTTCTTTATATCTAAATGTCTTGTGCTTTTTCTTGGAATAATATATGTAATGAATTTCGCAACGCTTTCTAATATTTTACATTATTTAATTGCTCATTATGTAATGTACCTATGTAATTTTATACCTAAATCCTAATTCTAATTTATAGTGATTATAGTGTTCATTCACTGATGCTCTACTGTTCATTCATTGGCTCACAATGTTCATTCACTGGGGTTTTCGTTAATTTTGCACTATTTAATTATTTTTCATAAAGCTTTTTGGTAAAAACAAAATTTCTTCATCGGATTATGAAATTTGAACCCTTAAGAATCTATTTTCAAAAGTTTTGTAAGAATAATCAATTATTATAACGTGAAATGGACTAGTTGTAATCAGTGATTTCCTTAAGTGTTCATTCACTGGGTCACTCACCCTACATTCAAATAACTCAAAGGAATCAAAGGAATTCAATAGGAATCCAAAGTAATGCTAGTCACTCTAAAATGTCTCTAAATAATACAACAATAGAGCATCGATATTATCAATAACTTCCATGCCGTTTCTAAAACTTTCCTATATAAAAAGTTACTTCTATTTTGTGATACCACAATTTTCAACACTACTGATAATGAAAAAGTTTTAATGGCATATTAAACTTTAATACTTAAAATAAAACATTGAAGCAATTTTGTTGAGCACAGCTTTCAGAATTAATGTAAAATTTATGGCGGAATTAATATCCTGACAAATCATATCCACAAGCGACTATCGTAAACGAGGCTCGGGTATTTACGAAATCGCACGGGACATTCGAGATCGCCGTGTTTTACACAGGCTGGAACGCTCGTTTCGTATTGTTTGCTCGCATAATAATTTACGTGCAGAGATATAGCTGCAGAAGCACGGAGAGGCTGAGGAAAGGGGAAGTCAAATAGAACTGCGGGATCTCAGTCATGCCGAATGTGCACTCTCGGGACAAAAAATATGAGCAATATTTTGATTGCGATGATGCCTCTTTGTACGTTATGTTGAAAAATTAAAAACAAAAGTGTATAGTGAATATTTAATTAAGAATGCTGAAGTTTGTTACTTAATGTCTAACATGTCACAAAAAGACACGAGTAGCTAAAGTTTCTATCGTGAACTGGAACTCTCAATTGAAGAGAAATTGATCATTTTTATAAAAATAATAGAACAAATTAATATTATTAGAAAATTGAAAAACTTATTCTGTAAAATTTAGGTTAACGGTAAAATTAGTAAAAATTTGATAAAGGTTGGCTCTAAAAATTGAAGCAGCAGAATTTAAACGGGGAAACTGGATTTTGCATATTTCTAAAAATGAGGAGCAAATTCATCTATTACAGTTATTGTATCATTTTAATTCAATAGTGTTGATTTATTTATAAAAGTAATAAAATTATCCATTAAACATGACTCCCTTAACGATACTGACCCATAAATTTTCCAGACCCTGATTTTTAAACTAACTATGTTAATAAAATATTAAACAGGGATAAGTTTTTAGAACAGCGACATTTTAATTGGAACGTTACAAAAATGTTTGTATTTATAAAAATTATTTTTCTTCCTTTATTCACTTAGCAAAGAAGCTTAAAAAAGAAAAGGATTCTAAAGTTATTTAAAATTGACAAAAATTTATAATTTTTATTTTCGAATAAGTATTGTCTTTACATTTTTTTGTAAGGCTCTTAAAAAAGAGAAAGATAATTTATCAAATAAATATGTCTAGTTTTTTAAACATAAATTTACGATTCACTGTAATAAATCATAGTTTCGTGCAATGAAAAATTACAAATATTCCTTTAAGTGTGAATAAAAAATTTATTTCCATCATTAACAAGGATTTTCTTGACGGTACTTAGGAAAGTTGATAAAAGTTGTTCGTAGCTTAATCCTTGCAGTGCTTAGATTGATGGAAGTGTTCATATAATAATATTGCTATGAACTTACTCTTGATCAATCACGCCATGAAACCAAAGATCCTGACAATTTTTAATTTTATGTTTTCAAGGATCTGCTAATAAATTTACATTTTTTAGTTTAGCATGTGAAACTTATATCGGAGTCGATGATTTATATTTTCGTACAAATATCTATTACTTAAAGGTAATTTTTAACGACCGTGTAATTGTCCTAAGATCTAATGGCATGGATGATTGACAAAACATGGAAGATGTTAGATAATTAAATTTTCGAAATAACGAAAAAAAAGTCAAAACGGTAAAATTATATATTTTTTTAAATACGTCTAAACCTGAGTAGTATGGAAATACAAAAATAAGATACTAAGGAATGTCTCTGTAATGTTTATTTATTTCAACAAGGAAGAGCTTTTATTTACCTAAGCGGAAATATTATATATAGTTTATATATAGTGTGAAGTATTATATATAATATTCATTTGTTTTATACATTTTTTTGCATAAAAAAAATAAATATTATATATAAAATTTCACACTATATATAAACTATACATAATTTTTCCGCCTGGGTAAAACTGGATGACGTTGTATACAATCAATAAGTTAAATTTTCAACCTACCAATATGAATTTCCAACTTAATAATTGAATTTTGACATAAAAGTGAATACAATTCATCTAACAGAAATTGAATTTCTTAAAGAACAGTTAAATTTTTAGGCCAAAAAATTGTGAATTCTATAACATATAGGCGCGGATCCTGTATCCAGGAAGGCAAATTTAAAAAAAAACAGTTGCATTCAAAACTCATTAGTTGAACTTTCAAGTGATACAAATAAATTTTTCAGATCATATGTGGTCAAATATTCAATTTAAGCAGACGAATTTTTTATTAAAAATAAGCATTGTTGAACAAAACTGTTACAGATTAATTGTTAACAAAAAATGTATTGGTGACTACTTCACAAAAGCTTTCACTTCTAATCAAAAACAATCAAATCTAACCAAAAGAGATTAATTCTCGCCGAAAAAGTTTATATTAGATATTTAAATTAAACAAGATTTTAATTTTCAATTAACAACACTGTAATTTAATCAAATGAGATGAGTTTTCTATAAAATGATTGAGTCCTTAATCAAAATAGAATACTTTTTAATCAAACAAAATTTAAAAGAGATGAATTTTCAACCCAGCAAGAATTTTTATTCAAAAGAAAATAAGTATGTTGATCAAATGAAATAACAGTAAACAATGGAATTTTTGTGCCGATAAGACGAATTTTCAACAAAAATGTTAAATTTCTGAGTAAAAAAAAAATCCTCTAAAGCAGTTGAATTATCTACCCAAAAATATTAACTTTTCACCAAAAACATAATTTTTTAACAAATAGTTATAGATTAAACTAAAAATGATCAAATTCTATTTAAAATTAAGTTGATACATTTGCCGTTGAGATTTGGATCTTCAACTAATACAATGAAACTATAACAAAGTAATTCAATTTTCAACAAGTAGATCAATTTTTATTCAAGAAGATAGATTTTATAACAAAAAGAATAATTTGTAACAGAATAGATCAATTGACAACCAAATAGTTGCATTTTCATCTAAAGCAAATTAATTTCCAGAGTTTAATTTTTAGCAAACAAGGATCGATTTTAAACAAAAAGTGGAACAGTAAGATAAGTAGTTAAAAAATTGATTTCTAATCGAAAAAATTCAAATTTACAACAAAACTGTTGAATTTTCAACAAATAGAATACATGTTTAATAAAATTTTTTAACTTTGAACCAAGCAATTTCATATTCTACCATAAAAGATGCATTCAGAGTGTAAAATATAATAGTTTAATGTTCAACTGACAGCAATCAATTTGCAACCGAAAATGGACCAGTTACATTTTCAGTTGAGAAAATTAATATTTAAGTAAAAGAAAAAGAGTTTTCAATCAAATAGTTAAATCTTCAAGCAAATAATAGATTTTTAAATCGAAGGAAATGTAATTCGAACGAAAAATATAAAATCAAATCAAAACATAATAACAGACTTTTGAATTAAATATAATGAAGGTTAAATTAAAAATCGTTCAATTTAGAATTTTTTAAATAATTGCAAAAAATTGATAACCAAATTTATATTTCTCATGCGTAATTTCACATTCTTTGTTATACTTCCCCTTTGTCAACCCCTCCTCATAACAATGTGATGTAGTTTTTGAGCGGCCCGATAAACCAATTAATGATAAATTATTAATAAATTAATAAATTGCAGGCTTCTTATGACAAACTGAAATGGAAAATTCTTGAATAAGTGATCCAATTTAGGAACTGGTTTGAAATTGTCAGAGTGGTGCGTCATTTCTGGATGGTGCAAGTCACATCAAAGGCGCTTGGGATGTAATTAACTTAATCAGGGACTATCATGGCTGTGCAGTTCATTAAACCTAAAGGCAAACTTACGAGCCAGAGCAGCGCTCAGCAAGAACAAGTTTTATCTTACTTATGCCGATGATAAATTACGGATAGCCTTCCGGCGTGCTATCAAAATTGAATTTCCCGCTTACATCCTTCTGACAAGACACTTCACAGCAAACTTTTCAGCTAGCGGAGCGTTTGATTTAATCGATTATGTCACTTCTCGGCGACCAGGTTACAATCCGCAACTAAATTATGCAAAGATATCTGTCTAGACTAGAGCAAATAAACATAAATATAGAAAAATTGGTGTCAGTCAAATAAAGATCGAAATTCCTGGAATTAAATTATTAGAGTCTGATCAAATATACTGAGCGAAAATAGATTTTCCAGATGTGCACATCTATTTCAGTAAATTTGGATTGGAGTAAGCTGGCTGAAAGACTGACTACATTCCTCTTCTCTTTTCTCATGCATCTTCATTTCATTGTCTCCTGGAATTGTTTTCTCGAGAGACGAACTTTGAAAGATTTTACTTTCTTTCTATAAAGGATTAGCTGAATTAGCGTAAAATAAAAGCTGACTTTTAACATACCAGAAATATTACTTTCTCAGAAACAAATTGAAGGCCATCGGTTTGAATCTATAAAAAGATAAGCTAAGAGAGTTTTAGCGAAAGATGGGAAATTTTTATTTCAGTGAGTTAAAATTATTTGCAATTTTTTCTACCACCCAGTTTGACCGTCTGTGAGTAGGTGTCCAATCTAGACTTTATATAATTCGGTTTCAACATGAAATTGTCTTAATTATATAATAATTCCTAATTTTAAATTTGAAAATCAACTTTTAATCATTTAAAATAGGATGTATTATTGGGGGCAGGAAGAATCTTTAAACAAGAAAATGATTACAGATACAGTCTCTTTTTCATATGTGTAAACACATCTTACATAAGTAGAAAATTATAAGAGTCTCCAAAAAATAAATCATGTCTCTCAATTTGCTATTAACAATTAAAGAATTTTCAACTGAAAATCTATAAAACTTTATAAGTTTCAATATTAAATCTTTAAAATGAAATAATTCTTTGTTTTAAAAATTACACTATTTAAATTCATATTAAAGATTCATCAATTGAAAGTATCAGAAATTTAAGAATTTTAATTAGGGTAAATTGAAAATTTTCCCATTGTAAACATTCAAAATTGAACTGTTCAAAAAAAGATACAAAATAAAATATCTGAAACATAACTTTAAATTGTAAATTTTTGAAACTGAAAAGAGTTATTCATTTTGAAATTTCATGATTAAAAATTACGCAAGTATTAAATTTTTAAATTAAAATTCTATTATTTTAAATGCTTTCCATTGAGAAATTCTTCAAATTGGAAGACTTAGAATTGAAAACTTTTGTTTTGTTCTTCAAAATCATTCAAATTTAAGATTTTTTATGAATACATTTCTGAGACACAGAGTTTTCAATTTTAAACTAAGCAAATTAAATAATTCTAAAACGTATCTCTGCCAAGTAGCAGAGCTAGAGATTGTAAATATTGAAAATTTAAAAGTTTAAGAAAAAAGTATTAAATATTTCTGCAATTTGGTTGATTTACAATAGAAGTGTAACATATTTTGAATATTCCGAATTTTAAAGAGGTTTTGTCCAGAAAATTCTAGAATTTCTAATTGTTAATCTCCAAAACTACAGGACTTGCAATTTTTATCCTTTAAAATTGAAAAGTTTTTAAATTGGAATACTTAGAATTATAAATTATGCAAAATTCAAAAATGCGTCATTTATAATTATACATATTAAAATATCAAGGATGTTTACTTTAAAATATTCAAGATTTCATAAACATTTAACAATGTATGAGTACAAACTATATCCATTAAGGAACTTTAGACAAGTTGGCAAATTTTAAATTGTAAACATCTGCAAAATGGATCAATATCAAAATTGGAAGACATGAGTCAAACTCCGATTCCCAGAATTTTTTTCAAGAACATCTTCTTACGATATAAAACCCTTAACTAAATTAATTTATTTCTTTTTGCTTTTAATTATTTGGAAATAATTATAAAAAACATGAATTCAAAAAATATTTTTCCTAGTTTAAATAAATAATTAGAGCAAATTTCATCACAGTTAAAAGATAATAAAAATAGTAGAAGCCGAAGAAAATAAAGAGTGAATAAGAAAAAGATCAGGCAAGGGAAGCAGAGTAAAGTAACGGATAATGGAGGTCAGAAAGACGGGGGTGGAATTCTGCATTGGGTTCCTGAAGGAGCGGGCCTCGGTTTAAGCCGATACAATTAATTTAATTTCTCGCCGTTTTCGTTCGGCAAACTTGCTCAGGAGGGTCCTCCCTAATTGAGTAGCAGAGAGTCCCGCACTGGCGAATGAGTTCCAATTGTTTTAGACAACGCCACTCTGTCGGCCATCTTGACTATCTGACAGAGAGGAAAAGACTAGCCTAAAAATAGTCCGTTTATCCGACTTGAACAATAAAAAATTAGATTCACTTTGATTCATTGGAAAACAATTAAAACAATAAGAATTACTTTCAAAATAACAGTTAAACGTCGATTTTACGAATAGTGTTATACTTAAAATATTATATAATTAATCCTAATAAATTATTCTCTTATTTCAAATTTTATATTTCAATCTTGCACCCTAATCAGGTGAATTCATAATGTTAATATAAAGCCTAATTCCATATTATTGTTGCGCTATTTACTTAAATATTTCAAGGTAGGTACAACATTTCAATGAAAAAATTCCTTGACCTTTCTCTACTTTTCCCTGACCAATTTCTTATTTTTCCTTGACACTAATTTCTCCGTTAAGGAATAAGAACAATCTTTCTCCTGGTAGATCAATAATGTGGATGCGAAATTATTTTTTGTTTCAGATCTATTTTAAACGATTTTAGTAACAACAGTCATACAGATTTTTTATTAGTTAAAAAAATTAGTTTTCAATTAAAAAAGTGTAAAAGTGTGTAAAAATTTATATTGACACCAAAAATTATTTTTAAACAATATTTTAAAAAAATATTCAAAAAAATATTTTAAATAAACAAACAAATTTTCAACAAAATAGTTAAATTTTCGACCCAAAAATCAGTTTCAACTAAAATGATGAATCTTCAACCAAAAAATGCATTTTTAAGCAAACAGTTGAACTTCAGCCCTAAAGATGAATTTTCTTTAAATGAGACAAATTTACAAAAATATTTTAATTTACCACTCAAAATATATACTTTTTGACCAAGAATAGAATAGATAAATTTAAAGTCATAATAACAAATTTTCAACTCACATAAAAAAACTTCCCAACACAAGGTGAACATTTCCAACCGAAGAAACCAATTTTTTACCATAAATTGAATGGATAAGTTTTCAAATAAAAACGGTAAGTTATCAACCGAAGAAAAATCAACTGAGCTTTTAACCTCAAGGATGAAGTTTGAAATCACACGACTACTTTTCGACCAAAAAAGACGAATTTTTAACAAAACATTTGAATTTTAACCGAAAACAAAGAATTGTTAAATTTCTAGTTGAAAAATTGAATTTCTAATTAACAAATAACTCATTTTTTAAAACAAAATTAATTTTAACTACAGAAATTAATTTTCTACTAAAAAATGAGTTTTCAAACCAAAAAGTTTAATTTTTCAAGTATTCTTTTTGATTGAAAAGCCATCTGGTTTCTTGAAAATTTACCTTTTGGGTTCAGGATCTAACTATACTGTTGAAATGTACAAAAATGTTGTTCACTTATGTCGATCAGTCTAGTACTAAAAAAAGTTTGGTTGTTTGGTTCAAAATTAATCTTTTTTGGTTAAATGGATCTGTTTTTGATTAAATAAAAACAACAACTTTTTCACTTGAACTTTAAAAATTTAGTTTTTGGGTTCGAGATTCATAATTTTAGACATTGTTTTCCCAAGATTCACGGTCAGTGATTATTGGGATATGATAATAATATAATAATTATAATAACAACAGTAATAGTCGCTGGATGTGATAGTATGCTTAAAGACGAAAATCATAAATGGGTACGTGTACAATATCAAACGTAAAAAATTCTCCGTAAAAATGCAGAGCGTAGAATTCCGTTCGACAAATAGTAGAAAAGGAAATAAATATCCAGTAATAAAAGAACGAGTGGATAAAAAACTTAATTTCCTCGCTACGTTTCCATGCAGTATGCCAGCGGCCAAGCCAAATATTATAATACAGGACCAACTCTACCTCGGAAATAGAACGCTGCTGGAAATCCTTGAGATATTGGATCCAACGTGCAGTAACGTACATAGATGGAAGTCACGTGCACAAACTCTAAAGCACGTCCTTTGGAAGCCTCGGTCTTGTGTTTGAGATTCCGAATCATTCGATCGATTTTTTGAATCCAGAGTAAACAAGACAAAATGAGATCTGGGACCCTTATTGAATTTTTCATTATCCCGGAATCGAATCACAAACATTGTGGTTTCTCCCAAGAATTTCGATAACCAAGATCTAATCAGATATCTTCATTGGTACACAGAAAAAACAAAGTGTTAATTAAACACTAATTTCAGCACTTCATAGGATACCAAGTGCTTACCAGTTGGGATAAAACGTATCGGCTACATTGGGTACGAAATACAAAACAAAACAAACACCTCGGTAAGGTACAAAACACCGGATACTTGAGGCATGAAATGCAAAAAAGCTACTCGGTAGGGTACGATGTACTAAACACTTGGGGTACGAAGTATCGCCTACTTGTGCAACAAAATTTAAAAAAAAACATCTCGGTAGGGTTGGATGTAACGAACACTTGGGGGTACGAAGTACTGGGTACTTGGGGTACAAAATGAAAAACGAAACAAAACAAAAACTCGGCATTGCGTACCCCAAATTAAAAAATTTTCAAATCACTAGCAAGGTGAAGTAAACATCATTCTAATTCTACCTGCAATAAAATTTATCCTCACGTTTTTACTGTGGATAATTTCCTGTAATGGAATTCTATTCATATTTATTATGATGTTGATTTAATTTTCATCATTTAATTTAATTCTGGTACATATTTGAAAATAGTGTATCTAAAGTGGATTGCAAACTGAATGCATGGGTTTATGCGGTTTAATGCCCAATTGCCACCTAGAGTACCAATGCGGTGAAGTCCTTTATACAAGGCACGAACTGAATTTCAAGTAAATACATGTGCCCTGATTATGCAACATTTACTAGAATCAAAACCAAATAGTGCGTTATTTCATACATTCCAACTATCTAAATCCAAATAGGGAAAACATTTGGGAAATTCGAATTTTCAAAATGACATTTAAAATTGCTTGTACGATTTAAATCGCAAAATCCAACTTTGACGTAGTTGTAATTTGCCACAACCAAACCTTTAAATAATAATTTTTGTTGAACTATTTTTAAAATCATTATTTTAGGAAAAGAAGCTCAGAATCAGCGCGTAATTTACAAAGCGATTAGTTCAGGAATTGGCCTAAATACTTTTTACATCCTGGATTTTTTATTTTTTCTTCCTAAGAGATATTCATCTCGAAATTTTTCAAAAACCTGAGAAGTGACGAATTTCAATGTGAAAGCCAGCTCAAAAACTGATATCTAGTACGACGACTCCTATCCAAATACATCCGAACCAAGTACTGCTTAACTTCGGTGATAGAAACCTAAAACAATTACATTAATGATTAAGAATTTTCTTTATCTACTGGTCAATTGTTTTGTAAAAAAAGAAATAAATTAATTATTGTATCATCTTGAAAATCTAATTACTTTCTTCAAAATTAATTTTTTTGGTTGATGATTCATAATTTTAATCGAAAAACCTTTCTTGCAGATCACAATTTAACCATTTGTTAAACATTATTTTTTTTTGGTTGAATATAATTTTTTTTAATTTAAAAATTGAACTTATCTTTCTCACTAAACATGTGCCGGTTTGTTTAGAATTCATTCTTTTTACTGAAAGTATAAATACTCTATTTAAGGTTGGAAATTTTTTCAGGTGTAAATTCAACTACTTTGTTGAAAGTTTGTCTTTGTATGATGAAAAGTAATCTCATCAATTGAAACATCATCTTTTTTGGTTGAAAATAAATTCTTAGCTCGGAAATTGAAGTATATTGTTGAAAATTCGATTTATTCAGGTTGAAAAGCTTTTTTTCACTGAAAATTTAACTATTTCATATTTGGTTAAAAATTTATCTTTTTAAATTAAAATATTTATTTTTTGAAAATTCTTTTTTTTTTAATTTTAAAATTAACTTTCTAATCTCAAAGTGTCATTTCTTAAGTTTTACTATTAAATTGATCTTTTTGTTTGAAAAATTCATTCATTTTGTTTAAAACTCGACTGCCTTGGTTAAAAATATCATTCTGTTGTTGAAAATTAACTTCTTTAAGTTGAAAATTCCTCTTTTTGGTGTGATTATTAGCATTTTTCGCCCAGTATTCAACTGATTTCTTGAAAACTCATATTGTTCGGATTTATTACACTTTTCGTGTTGCATTCATTTTTTTAAATTAAAAATTCATCGCATTGACTAAAGATTTAACTGCTTTGTTACAAATTTGCAAGAGTTAAAATATATCAAAAAAATTAGCCTGTTTTTAAAAAAACTTTCTTACAAAAAGCCCTTTTTCAGCGCCCCTGTTCGCAGTGATAAAATTTGGCTATTTTTACCCACAATTCGGTACACGTGAATTGATTATCCCTGTATTTGATATTTTTTAGTTTAAAATTTAAATATTTGGTTAAAAATCCATGTCTTTTACGTATGTTTTACTTTATTTGCGGATAAACGGTTATAAAATTCGGAATCACTATTGTCTCTTAGACTATTTAAAATAAATTAAGAATCCAATATTTGTTCGAATTATTAATATTAATCCCCTATAGGTGCAAAATTGTTTTTATACCTCAAAGAAGAATTTATAACGGTCAAGAAAAATGAAAAATTGGCCAGGGGGCAGTTAAGCAAAATCAGGGCATTTTGAAATTAGGATCTCGTAGAACCTCTGCTTGAGGGTAAAAAATAATTCATTTTTAATTTAAAGTATTTAAAATTAATCCATTTATAATCTAGGGCTTTAAAAATTATACAATTTTAGAAATAAAGCCTTTAAACAACTGCAGTTTTTCCTTTTGAGTCATTATCATTTCTAAATAATATATTTTTTAAATAAATTTAACTGTAGTATAAAAAAATAAGAATCTTGAAATTTCATCCACAAGAATTTTGCACTTTTAATTAAAATGCTTTGAAAATTGTATGATTAAAAATGTAAATTCCAACGATTCTGAAGAATTTTTAATCAATTTACTTCAAAACTTTGATCTATTTTTTGTCATGTTAATTTCTTTTCAACATAATTACTATAATTTTGGATAAATTATTAATTTTTTAAAACAGAGGTAGGGGAAACGTGATAAAATAAACTAAAAATAATCCACATTAAAATGTTTTTTCTTACAGTCTTATAGATTCGCACTTATTTCCCTCACTTTTCTCGAACTTACGGACAAGAGAAAGTCTGATCCTGAAAAATGGCGAGGAACATTTTTCATCGGATTCAAAGTTACAATCTGTACCAGTGAGAATACGCCCGGATAGAGCGAAACCCCAAACAGACATTTCTGAGCCGCACTCGGTCATTGCACGATTCCATGTGGAAAGAATGTTGGTAACAGTTGAAACTGATAGAGCACAGGGAAAGTATGAGGACTAAAACATATAATAAAGTCATCCTTTCTAGATAATAAGTCATCTTACAGTCTTCTCCCATAAAAAAGTTTTCTTCATCCCATAAAAATTGATCGAGTGTCATCCCTTCAGGTCTAACATATCAGAAACCTTTTTCCTCCGTACTCGATAAAATGACCAATTTTAAAACAGACAGGCTATAAAATTCAAGATTTTATCAAAGTTATGTCTAATATCGAAAATGGTTATTACCTCAATCTCCACTCCACGCACGTTCCAGATCAGTTAGTATTTTTAGTACGTTTTTAGCAACTTACTTTACATTATTGTTCTGGCGATAATTATTATATTAGGAAAAACTAATTATTGCATTAGAACAGGTCACTTAAATTTGAAAATGTTTCATATAGCCTATAGAAAATTATTTAAAAAATAAATCACTCTACAGGAAATATTAACTTAGCTTTGAAAAATATTCGTTTAAGCTCCCACAACCTTCAATCACATTTAAAATTCCGTTCATTTAGACGTTTTTAAGAAATAATTTTGAACCACCTTTTTCGTAGCCTTGTTTGAAAAATATGACATCTCCTTTCCTGGAAAATGACACATGTAAACCCAACTCAAATCCTTTTGACAGGAAAAAATACTTTTAAAATTTCGATATTTATTGACATTTTCGGATCCCAGTAGATGAGAAAAGTTTAGTAAGATGCATTTCTCGCAAAACATATAACGAAAATAAACTGATAGAAGAGTACATATATTTGACAAGTTTAAAAATTGTCATTTCCAAGTCTATTCAGTGACACTAATGTGACTAAAGAATTTCACTGGCCGACTCTTCAAAAAATGCACCTAGTAACCAAAAGTACTTAAATAATTATTCATAAAAAGGAAAGAGCCTTCGTCTTGAGACGTAATTCTCAATAAGTTCCAAACTTTGATCATAAATCATAAAACTGCAAAGGAAACATTGTATTTCTCTAGAAACTTTTCAAATAATATCGCCATATTTTTTATATCGAAAATCAGTTTTTTTTATATCAGAAATTTGCTTTAAAAAATAATTGAAGACGCTTTTGCTTTATGTTCTTGAGCAATTGAAAGAGATGTCTTTTCCACACGATGTAGTCACCCTTGGTGTATCGGAACAGAGAAAAAAGCGAAATTCTGACAAGTAAAAAGAGGGAGAATATTATCAAAGGCTGTTCAAGGGTAGGCAGACAGGGTGGCCAGGGTAAATAGCAATTAGTTCTTCTGATCCTTTGATGCTTGGCCAAATGCGAACCCGAGGGTTCGTCGATGAAAAATTGTACTTGAAGAGATACCAAATTGGGGAAAATTTCCCTACCGGAACGCTAAAGACTAGTCCCGCACTTGAATTATATTTGCTGATTTTTATTTATTTACGATAATTTGTTTTACTAAAAAAGAACGCGATTTTTTTTTTCACGCGCAATTATTCTTTTTTGTCTGCCGCAATTTTTCAATCAAAATATAAAATTAATAATAATACTAAATTTCTAAATTTTTTTAGAATCTATCATTCAAAATCATAGGAAATAAAAGAAAGGGCAATATTTTTGAAAACTGGCGGTAATATTGAAATTGAATATATAAACAATAAAACCGTTGAATTTGGTTAGAAAATGCTAATTTCCGACATCATTATTAACATAACCTATTATTATTCGAATATTGTAAACATTTTTTTGAATTTCATGATTTTTTATCAGTAATACCAATTTAATGTATTAAAAGCACTAAAATAACATTAAGAAATTTTGTAGATTGTAAATCTTCTTCTAAGCCTAAGTCTTTTGTTCAAAATCGAAGATTTCTCAAGCAAATTATTAATATAACATAAACTCGTTCTACAGTTCTAGATATTTGTTTTAATCTATACTGAAAATCTTCTTTGAATTCGATATAAATGTTTTCTGTGAAAACCACGTACATTATCTACAAACGCCCAAAAATTTTCCATATTTTCTGAAATATATTAATATTTTTATTTAGGATACAGATGTACAATGCACCACAATAACATAAGATTGTTAAAAAGTTGTGGATTTTCTTTAAAATTTAATTTTTTTAAATGAAAATACAAATTTCCGACAAGAAAACCTAACACAATCCAAAGTTCTTAAAAGATTCTAAATCTGATTGAAATTGTAATAATTTTGATTAGAAATTTCAATTTTTCATGTAATATTCTAGTATAATTTAAATTTACAAAAATTTAGAAATCTTTCTTGAAATCTAATTATTTTTTAATCAAACTTTCACTTTGTGACGTGAAACACTAACATAATTAAAGAATTTGGATATGTTCCCAATATTGTGCTAATTATAATGACTTTATTTTTAATGATCATTTTTTTTGTTATTCTTTAAAATATTTTCCCACCAAAAATACTAAAATCTGATCCAAACTTGTTGCAAATATTGTTTAAATTAGGTATTTTGTTGTTGTAAACTAACAATTTTTTGTTGAAAAAGGTTACATGTTCCTTAAAAATGTTAAAATTTCTGCACCCTTTTTGCAAATTAATTTAAACAAAATTTTAAATACTAATCTCTGACCAAAAATAATAACATATGATTCAAAATTGTTTGCAATTCTTGTTGAAAATATGGTTTCGGTTGTTGTTAAATACCAATCTTTGTTCTGAAACACTAATAAAACCTAAAATTGTTTTAAAATTATGAACCTTCGATATTTAATGATTTTGGTTGGAAAAACGCTAAGAACACACAGAAAGCTAAACAAAATTGGAAATGTTGTGCTGATATTTTTCTAAAAATACTAATTTCCAGGGGAAAACAAACAAATCCCAAAAATTTTAATTATTTGAATTCTTCCGCAAAACCTTGTGATTTTGTATTCAAATTCTTTTCCTTAAAAACACTAATTGCCAGTAAAGAGCAGTAAGACAAAACATTTATACTATTCCTGATAATCGAAAATGGTTTTATTGCACACAAAATGTCTGCCATTTCCAATAAACAATATGGTAAGATGACTTTTTCAAAATAAAAAATTTTGTTTCAATAGTTACAAAACGAAACTGAATCATCTTTTAGTTAAAATTGAGTTAAAGTTTAAACGATTCTTTTTAACTTTTCAGGATTGACATTTATTGTGATTACTTTTATGTTATAAAAAATAATATTGTGTTATTTCATCAGATTTTTAACAACAATATGTCCATTTTACTGTGAGAACCCGACCTTCAATTGGTATTTTTTTGGAACAAGATACATTTTTAAATCCAAAATTTCTTTATTCTCATTTATTATCTCCATATCACAAAAGTATGTCATTAATTTTGAAATAATTGAAAACCCGATTTGTAATCGCTATCGAAAGCAGCTTTAAAATCCATGAAATTTTAATCTTAAAGCCCTCATTCAGTTATCTATGATTTGGCGAAACTGGCAGAGGAAACTTTTTTTACCCATTTTCAGAAACGTAATATTTCAGAAGCATGTATTCATTCATTTTTTAAACTGAAATTAATGATTTTTGTTGCAATCTGCAGCTGAGCCTCTTGCAGTTTTAGGTCAGCGTCGCTTTGAGATAGTCAACTTGCTCATACATTTTATGTAATAAAACTTTTTCTACCTCAATGCAGTAACTCTTTAACTTGAAAGTGGAGCCTTATCTTGATATAGTGATTTTACTTTTACACAACTTTTTTTTCTTTTCTAAAAAATTCGGATTTTGTTTATCATCTATAATTTTTTGTAGATTCAGTTTTGAAAATTCCAAAGTTAAATTATAAAATAGCTCTTCATAATGAAAAGTTAATCAGGTTTTTAACAAAAATGATTGCAAGCTTCTCGAGACATATCATCACACCACTTTTTCAGATAGGATACAAATTCCTATAAAAAATATTTTTCTTTTTGTATCATCCTCTATGAGAGAATCCTCAAACGTATTCACAATCGCGTGAAGTATGACTGAAATTTCTCCAATTATGAAGTTTTCTTAAGAGTGTTTGTCAACCCTCATTTCTTTCATTCGCTGGATCTGGAGTGGGTTGTGCACTCAAGCAGTCAAGGGTGCAAAGAAAATAGTGAAATAAAAGTAGAAGGACGTGCAGTTTCAGAGCGCAGTGTGAAGAGAAAATGGGTATTGGCGATGGCAGGTATTAAAGCATTTGTCAGCCACTCGAATATTAGCCCAGGGTACCTGCTGTACACACTTATTAGTGCCCACCTCTATGCATGGCTTCGAGCCAACTAGTTACGAACCTGAGGAGAAGTCCAAGCGCGAATACCCAACCAAATCCTTGAAACCTGGCCATGCATACTTAGCATCGCGCTTAGTAGTTTCTTACTCCCAATACAAATCTACTATATTTTAAAAAAATGTTCCAAAATTAATAGTAAAGTATACGATTTCTCGATAGTTTAGAGCTAGCTAAAAGCTTTCAAAATGATGGAAAATAAAATTTGATACAAGTCTTTTTTAAAAAAGATTTGATATAACTTAATTGAGAAAATGCGAACAGAAA
>NC_046659.1:75796669-75826392 GCF_010883055.1 Belonocnema kinseyi | reverse complement strand
AAATTTACGAAATTTTTGAAGGCCTCATTTGATACAAATTCTGTGTGGACAAGGTTTTAAATAGATTTATTAAGAATCTGTTTACAGAAAAGTATGCGATTTCTCGATGGAAAGAATTAAATTGAAATTTCGAAAATTTTGAATCATAAAAGTTGATATTATTTTTGTGTGGATAATATTTGAAAAGGATTTGATAAGGATTTATTGATAAAAAAATATAAGATTTCTCTATAGACACAATTTAATGGAAATTTTGGAAGACAGTTGATACAAGTTTTGTGTGTATGAGATATGATGAGTATATGTTGATAGAAAAGTGTACTATTTTTCGAAAAATTAAGTTTGATCGAAATTTCGCAAATTTTGGATTACAAGTGTTGATATACGTTTTGTGTGGCTAAGATTGCATACAGATATAATAAGAATTTGTTGATAGAAAAGTATAAGATATTTAAATGGATGGAATTTGATAGAAATTTTCAAAATTGTGTAGGGTTGGATTTAATTCAGGTCTTATTTAGATATCTAACACTTAGTACGAAATTATACAATTTCCTGAAATGTTAGAATTTGATCAAAATATTTTTCATTCTGAAACATGGGATTCGATACAACTGTTGTGTCGATAAAATTTTATGGATTTTCAACGACAAAATTTTGATAGTAAAGTGTAAAAATGTTTGATGGATAGAATTTGACTGTAAAAATTTTAAATCATAGGATTTTACATAAATCTTGTTTTGATAATATTTTCTTAAATGTTATATATAATTTGGTAAAACTTTCTCTTCAGGTGGAATTTGATAAAAATTTATGAAATTGTGACAGACAAGGTTTAATACACCAGTTTTGTTGATAATCTTTCGGATTTGACGAAGGTTTAAAGAAAAAGTGTTAAAAATTTCCAAAACTGAGAATCGTATACGCTTTCTTTTTTTATTTATTAAAAAAATAACGGAAGTGCGCTAAACAATTTTTAAATTCAAGTTGAAGATTTTTTTCAAAAAAATCTCTAGCCATAAATTTTACAAACCAAAATATTCTATTTTTTCCTACCTAAATTTCATAATAGGGCTTACATCAACGTTTAAGGTTGACAAAAAATGTTTGCCGATTAAAAAAATATTCTCCGTCGAATCTCCTCGAAATATATCGAGATTTCCAATTTGTTTTCCGATTTAGAAAGCTTATAGCTGAAAATAAAAAATTGAATTCTCAATCACATTTTAAACTTGAGAAAATGTGCACATCAAGCAAGTGTTTCGACCTAAATGGAATTTCTTTAAATTTAAGGTTGACAGGACTTTCATTTGTCTCAACATAAATCTTTTTGCATCCAAAAATTGCCTTCTACAACTAACTTCACCTAATCTTGCAGCCAAATAATTCTATTTGTTCAAAAAATATACTCATGTCGTTCAAATAAAAACAGGCATAAGTACGATGATTTTATTTCAAGACAAATTTTTCTCTTAGTGATTTGCTTATAAAAATTATTTTTCAATTCATCATTGGGCATTACTTCATTACTTCATATCTTGGAAGCATCTCGTTTAGTAGTTTCTTACTTCCAATACAACTCTACTAAATTTTCGAAAAAAATTCTAAGAATTGTATTAGCTGAATAGAATACTTGTTATTTGTTTTAAAGTTTAATTTGCGTTTTATAATTTATCAGAAGAAAAGCTACCGCAAGTTGACTTTAAAGAGCATCCGGCCGTCATGAAATTTTCTGAGACGAATCAGCTCTTTTCTTTTATTTTTTAAAGTTAAAGTTATGTGAATAAAAAAAAGTAGTAGCCTTCATTTTTATTATTTCAACTTTAAAGTTCCCCTACCGAGTAAGTCACGCCTACCCCGAAAGGGAAATGGCTTAATGGTGTAATAATAATAATAATAATAATAATAAAGCATCAACATTAAACTTATAGAAACTGTTGTTTCGAAAAATCCTTAAAAATATGGTTCCTCTTTTTTATTTCTCAATATCCCTTCTAATAAATTACCCAATTATCCTATACAGAATGTAAAATAGGATTTAAGATAAAAATGCACTTATAATTTAATTTACTTCTTTATATTTTGAAATTATCGCAATTTTTACACTTTATAAAAAATATTTAGGAAAATTATAAAAACTAAAAAATATATAATCCAAATTTGAATCTCATTTTCCTAATTATAAATTTGTATTCTTGTATGGTGCAAAATTTTTATATTCTAACTATTCTAAATCTAAACTGCTTTATAGAAGCTTTCTTGTTTCAAGATTTCAATCATTTAACTAGTTCTAAATTTTCAGGAAATTAACTATATTGAGAAACCTGTGAGTAATTAATTTTATATTCTCCAAATTTTCCAGAAAATTGTTGTCATTTTTAACTGGATTCTAGAGTAGGGTGGTTCAAAAATGCATTCAAATTTTTGTATTATCATCATTATCCCCCTCCCCTAATTTTTAATCCATTCACAAAAAATGCATTAAAAAATATACACATATAAGGGTTCTGCATTTCACATTGAAAAAAAGATTTTTTGTACATTTTATTCAGAATCGTCAACATCAGATGTTTCAATTGGATCCTCCACAATTCTCTTCGAAATTAACCCTAGAACACGAATCAAAAACTACTTTTTTAATTTCATCACCATTAGTCTGTTTTATAGGGTCTCATGGAATTTCCCATGAGTGAAAAATTGGGTTTAACGAGTTCACGGCTTCAATTATTATTGTTTTGGTTTCTTTTTCTGAAAATTGTTTCTAATATTTTAAATATTATTTTCTACTGACAATTAGATCATTAAATAGATAGTTCAAACAATTTATTATTGTTTCTGACATTTTTTTATTTAAATAAATCTAAACAGGCGCGGTTTCTACTGCATTTTTTAAATTTTCAGTCAGAAGGAGCAAAAAATTAGAGTAAGCGAAGAAAATTGTTTTAAAAATGTCTTATTATTTATTACAATATTTTTTTTTTAATTTAAACCTTTTTTTAAATTTTCACTAAGGGTAAGTTCATAATCGATCAAGGTAAAAAAAAACTATAGTTCAAACAGTTTCTTATTGTTTAAAACTATCTCCTTCCATAGTAATGCTCGAAAATTGATTTTTTTGTTGTTGAAATCTTCAACTTTTCTTTGGCTTTTTATTGAAAACCGGAGAAAAGGGAAATGTTAGCGGGCGAAAAGTAAAGAGTGTATAGTTCTAAATTTTTAGTTTAGTTTTTGCAATAAATTTCGTGTTCTAATTACGAAGATAAATTATTGTCATTTACAGACACACTGCTCCCACCTACTCCTGTTTTTTTAATTTGCCTTTATCTCTGTTCTAAGATAGCCATTAAAAAAAAGAATAGGACCACCCTACTCTAGAGACGATGTGATATCAAGAAACTCTTTTTATAATTGTGAATCTCATATTAATCTCTGATACACACAAAATAGTTGTGGTATGCAATTCACAGAATTTTAAAACGCCAAGCGTTGAAGAGGGCATATATTGTCCACACGAAAAATGGTAAAATCTGCAGAGGAACATCATCCATCATTTTTGTAGTAAAAAGCGAATAATCGCCAAAAGTGTTAAATTAGAGATCTCGACAAATCGTACTCGACACGCAACACAGTCTGAGTGAATCGTTTCTCTTTTTTTTTTGTATTTTACTGTGTATCTTGCACGCGGCTAGGCAAACTCGAATAAACCGCCGCAATTTCCGGTACGTGGTTGAAATTGCAGCTCACACCGTATGTGTAAAACGCTCGAGGGTTCGTGAAACTATCCTGTTTTTCCGTCGATGTCTGTATGCAAACTTTGCAGACGCTGCTCATGACTTTGTCAGTTCCCACATGGAATATAACATAGAAAGTAGCCAATATTTTACTAATTTTCCTGAAGCTTCAGAATACCCAGATATCGTATTCCTTTTTGATGCTGATACCGAACAGTAATTAAAATCATTAAAGAATAGCTCAGCTCAGACTATTTAATCAATTAAATTATGTAATATTTTTGTCTGGGGTAACAATACCTTGACTTATTCTTGTCATTCGTTAATTTAACATTTATATTCAAGCTAAATGTCTCCTGTTCTTAAGTGGTTAAACATTGTCAAAATTTAATGTAGCCTATTTGACAATATTGCGATGAGAAGAAAACCTAACGTCGTTATGTGATAGTAAATTATTAAGGGAAGGTACATTAATCACGTAAGGGCAGTAATTCTTATTTAATATATTAAAAATTGATCCACTATTTTCACTGCAAAGGAGATTTTGAGGGATTGCAAAAGATTTGAAAGGTTTTAAAAGTATTTTAATGTATTTGAAGGAACTATACAGTATTTAAAAGACTGAACAAATTATAAGGAATTTAACGAAATTTGGAAAGCTTTTGAGGAATTTGAACAGATTTCATGGGATTAAAGAAGTTACGGGGTAGTTTAAAGTGATTTTGATTGATTTTAAGAGGTTTTTAAATATTTTAAAATAATTAACGGAATTTCAAAGGACTGTAAAGTGTTTCATGTAAAACCGAAGTATTTTCAATTAAACTGCGTCTAAATTTAGTAGAAATTTCTTTTGTTTAACAACCTTATCAAAGACATTTTTGACTAGCAAATTTTGCGTGCCAATGTTGGAAAAATATCAATCTGAATCAATCTGAATCAATCTGAAAAATATTTTAAAGTGATTTTTAGATAAAATGTTTTCAAGGAAGTTTAAACATTTCATTTATTACCCAAATATTTTGAAGGATTTTAAAGCCTATCAGGCGATTTTAATGGAATTTCGAAGATTTAACAAGATTTGGAGATTTTATAAGATTTTGTAGGATTTCAGAGCATTTTAAAAAGTTTGCAAATATTTCAAAGCATCTAAAGGATTTTAGCTCATTTTTAACCTGATTAAAAAGTTTTCAATGATTTCAAGGCATTTTAATGGATTTTAAGAGAGTTCAATTGATTTCCGAGTAATTCTAAGGATTTCAGAGGATTTTAGAGGGTTTCCAAATATTTAACAGCATGTCAAAGGATTTTCAAATAATATAAAGGACTGTAACGGATTTTAAGTCATCTTAAACGAATTAAAAAATTGCATTAAAGTTTATTATATCTAATGGATTTTAAGAGATTCAAACAGATTTTTGATGATTTGAACATATTTTTAAGGATTACAACAAAATTTTACTGGATTTTGACGGCTCTTAAAAAAATTTAATTAATTTAAAAACCCTAATCTTCTAAAGATAGATAATCCCTACCTGCTAGCGAAAATAATGCTAAAAATAATGCAACTCTATTTAATTTTTATTTTAAAACTGTGTACCATAATTAAAAATTAATTTGAGAATAAAGCTTAATGGTTAAAATCAGATAAGCCCAGTGTCTCGAGAAAATCCGGGAGTCTCTTGTCGTTGAAAAGATCAAATAAAAATTCTTGATCCATCCAAGACATCCCCCCCCCCCGTCGACCTCAACCTTACCTTAAGACTCCTCTTAAAAGTTTCGGTCGCACACAGACGATCTTGACGACGAACACGAACGAACCCCGGAGGGAACTTCGACTTGGCATGAGCTAACGCAAAAAAGCCTTATCTCCCGTGACCTGAATTTTTTATTTTAACGTTTTTACCCTACTAGTGGTGCACTCTCGCTCAAACGGGCCACTTTAACTCGGAAACTAATTACAGTTGAGGCGTGAAAGAGTTTTTGCACCTTGTAGATGAAGGGTGGATCGAAGAAGAGGGGATGGATGAAAGCAGTGAGTGCTTCGATGGGATGCGATGGTCTACAGGTTCGACATTTTTCTTCTCTGTCATTGTATACTGACAAAGAGAAAGCTGTAAACTTTTACTAAACGCTCTTTATCGTTTAGTCCAAGGTGAAAGTGTTCTCAATTTAATCTAATCACTTCATTATTCCATTATTCCTTGTCTCCTACTATTTCTTTCATACATACAAGGTCTTTCTAGATAGTATCCGACCTTATTCTCTAACTTTGTACCTAGTACTATAGTCTAAACCAGGTATTTAGAATTTAGGGGTGACCTCTGCAAGGCCCCTCAATAAGTAAGATGGACATGTAAATCTTTATTTGAATATCATTCATAGTTGCCTAAATGTCTGACCACGTACGCATCACATTTCAGAATAACGGAATGCACTGAACAAAGAATGTGCATCCAATTTTAACAAAATCTTAGTGATTTGTAATCGGAAACCAAAATTATGTTTCGGAAAGTATTTAGTGACGAGTCTGTAAATGATACTCAAAAGCTCCTAGAGATCAGATGGGAAACAAGGAGTATTACCAACAAGTTCTTGACCTGGCTTAATTTTATTTCTTACTTTAAAAAAATTAATTAAAGTATCCTCTAAGAGGGAGAAGATTTTAAGATTTAGAGAAAATAAAATAGAACGCGACGAAGCAGCTGTTAGCTATTCCGAAGGGTAACTTAAGGAGTTCTTCCGAAAGTTGAAGGATCGCTGGAAGAAGGTTGTGGCTTCCGAAGGGGATTTAATCTTTATTCACAAAAATTAACTCTTACTCTAAATTTGAAAATGGTTTACTTTTAAGTTGTAAAATTTCTCAATTTTCAGCTTTACATGCTTATTAGTCAAACTATTTTAATTTATATATATATAAGTATAAAAAGATCTCCATTTTGAGTACTTCTAAATCCCAGATAGTTTATTATCGCAAGCTTCCAATGGTGTTTTCTTTAATTATTCACAATTTCGTATTTTTAATTGTTTAGTTTCAAATTCTGATTTTCTAGTTAAAATATAATCATTTTCAAACGATAAAATTTAAAAAAGAAATTAAAAAAGCAATCAAACTAATAAAGTTTGTCGATATAAAGTACTTCTATTTTTATTTTTCGAATCCATGTATTTAAAGTTATAAAAAAATCAAACATTTGTCATCTGTAAAAGAAAATTTAAAATCCTAAATAAAAATATATTTCTTTAAAAATTATTAGTGTCCAATTATCAATTTGACAGTAAAACAAACTGATTTAAAAAACCGAAAAAAATACTTTCGTACAAATAAAATAAATCATATCTGCAGATCCGATAAGTCGTCTATCACTGTTACGAATCACCCAAATGGGATTTAAATAGTCTGAGTTCCCGTAATTTTTATGAGAATCCATTATGTATATCGTATTTTCAAATATATATTCAATAAAAACCATCGGCATCATAGACATTTGAGTAATATTTTAAAAATTCATAAAAGGAACAGATGCCTGATCCGCACTGCAGGCCCACTTTATTTTAATTTCACGGCAAAGTGCTACTAGCTTCAACAAACTATTTTTTTAACAAATGCCAAACAAACAAAAACGGTCAAATGAAACAATTTTTAGTCAAACATATTCAGCTAAAACAAATAAATTGTCCAAACGAATAACCGGTTAAAAACTAATCACCTGAAGTGCGGAAATGTTTAAGCATGCGTCACTGATTAGATGGGAAAAACAATAGATTATTATCAATAGTGATAATTTTAGAGCGAATTTTTTTCCTTTCATTATATATTAAGAAAGCTTGCTTTATAAGTTACAATAAAAAATTATTAACTTCTCTTTATCAACCTAATCTGAAGTTTTCTTTCAAGTCAGAATCCAGATTGGTGCTTTAAAAAATTGATAAGCTTTAAAATAAACTCGCCTAACGATCAGTTTTTTCGCCACTAGAGCCAACATTTCGAAAATCCAATTCAGGTCATCATTTTGATCGTTTCGTCGCGTTCACGCCATCATAAAAACAGCGATAGACTATCGACAATGTTCTACGTAATGGCCCAAAAAAGAATTTTATTCGTAAAACCTGACAGTATGGCGCATGGGCCAGATCTGAAATTAGAGCAGTAGAAATCGACGCACGTCTTTGGAACAAGCTGGCAAGTAGTAGTGGACTTCCTGCAGTCAGACGTGCCGTCCCGTAAGTGGCTCCTGCAGTAGTAGAAACCGGGTGGGTCAAGACGAGAGTTGCTGCCCTTACCTTCTTCCTTTTTCTTTTTCGTACGATGCGAATCCCATTACGGATTTAAATTCCCTGCGAAGAGAACATCGCCCCGTACTACTTTTCACCAGGATTCGGCATGCTTTGCAAATCCCTTTCCTTTCAACTTTTTCGCCGATTGTGCGATAAGCATTCCCAGCTTGAGAATTCAGTTCAACGAGAAATTTTTAAAGAGAAAATAACTCCTATGTTCACTTTTAATAAAGTTTATTTCATACATGTGCTTTGTAAATAAATTATTTTATCCTATCAAAATAGCTGTATTTTTAGCCAAAAGGTTCAAACTTTCAGGCTAAAGCGATTAATTTGCATTAACCTTCACCTAAACAGGTTTTTCCAGCCAAGTTGAATTCTGCCAAAAGCATTTCTCACAAAATAGTTGAATCTTGAAGCTAAAAGACAAATTTTTCTAGGTAAAGTATAATTTTCGACCTTGATTTTTTTCTTGTAAAAGATTTAGTTTAACAAAATATTTAAATTTTTTATCAAATAAGAAAAATTTGAACGGAATAGTTAAACCTTAAACTAAAAGGGACAAAATTTTGATTAAATTGTTGAATTTTTAACCTGCAAAGTTGTATTTTCAAGCAAGTAGTCCAATTACCAAATTAAGAACGAATTTTTTACACCAATAGTTGAATTCTCAAATAAAAAATTCAACGAAACAAGATTTTAATTTTTCAACTTTAATTTTTAATCAAAAATTTTTGAATCAACCAACGGAAAATACGATTTATGAACAAGTATTGAATCTTCTACCAAGAGATATTTTTCAGTTAAGAGAAACGATTTCAACTGAATAGTTGGATTTTCCATTATCAATGACAAATTTTCTACAAAACAATTAAATTTTTAAATAAGTAGTTAACTTCAAACTAAATAGGTAAGCTCACGAAAGAATAATAGGGAGACCCAACTGCCAGTAGGAAGCCATGTGAAACTGGCAATAGAAACATTACCGTAAGTGGTAGGAACCATGCAGGAAGATCTTAAATTTTCGTGGACAGGTACGCAGTTATCCTATTCCTGTACATGGAAATGTGTGCGAGTGAGAAAGTTTGTCAAATTGACGTAAGTTAGAGAGGTTATGTTCTTTTGTTGATCAGTATTCACGAAAAATATTATAATTTCATTAAAAGTTATTATGAGGTGGCTCATTTTTGAAATGGGTAAACTACGTATTTATAAGCATGTATACAATTTAATTAGCACGGATATTTGCAAATAACGTGATATTATAATAAAGCGCCCTACCGATAGAAATCTCAGTGTATATGCTAAAGATTCCCAAGGCTTTGAGTAGATCTGAGAAATTCTCCGCAAGCACTCACGTAGATATATTTAAAGGTGCAGGTAGCTCGTTTAAATGTTTTAAAAGCTTTAAAATGTCCCTTCCGAAATTGAAATAAAAATACGATCATAAATAACAAGCAGAGAGGCTGAAATTGAAATAAGAATTCGATCATAAATAACAAGCAGATAGGCTGTATCAATAGAGTAGCGGACATTCAAGGGTCCTTTATGAAGCTTTCGGATTAAAATTTAGAAATGGATGTTTTTTTAATTTCATAGTTAACAGAGAGGGCTTAAGAAAAGCGAAGTGTGTTCGCCTTCTTCGGCGTGTGACTTGGGCCACAACCCGGCACTTGAAACCTCATGGCTTAGAACAAAAAATATTTGCTACTTGCATCAAAACAAACGAACAGAACCTCTCTAACATACGTTAATTTGACAAACTTTCTCACTCGCACACTTTTCGATGTATAGGAAGAGGACAACTGTGCGCCTGCGCACGAATATTTCAGATCTTCCTGTAATGTGCAAACCACTTACGGTAATGTTTCTATTGCCAAGTGGGAAAATGGAGTTAGGTCTCCTTATTATTCATTCGTGGGTAAGCTCTCATTGAAAAACGCTTCATTTTTAACCAAAAAGTGGAACAGTTAAATTTTTAATAAAAAACTCATTTTCAAATAAAATATCAAAATTCAACAAAATAGTTAAAATTCCAGTCAGAGAGATAAATTATTTTCTCAAATGATGAGTCTTAAAAAAATGAAGTGTCAACAAAAAAGTTCAAGTTTCAACAAGAATTAAGTCTTCAGCCTGTAAAGGAAAGCCTCATAAGAAAGCCTAAAAAGAAAGCCTTTTAAGGCAAAAATGAAATAGATTTGAATTAAATGGTGGAATTTTCAAGCCAAAATGTCGAGTTCTCTACACAACAGTTAAATTTTTAACCCATAAATATAAATTTTCGAACTCTAGAAGGAAGAATTTTACATAAAAAGCGTGTATTCAAGAAAACATTTGATTTTGCGAACAAAAGAGAGGACTTTCTAACAAAGTCGTCAAATGTTTAACAGAATAATATATTCTTAATACAAAGAATCGAGTTTTTTAAGATTCAGACTTTAAACTCAAAATATAATAGTAGAATTTTTAATTTAAAAAGTTAAATATTACCAACTCCAAAAACAGTTGGATTTTCTTATAGGGTTCTATTAACTCTTTTCGCAATTAAGCGTAAAAAACAAGAAAGAAGGAAAAGCTTATTTAAAACGTGAAAAGAAGAAAACTTGTTTTAAAAATGGAATAACCGTGTGACGCTTACATATTTAAAAAAAGATGGAACACGAGAAAAATTGTTTCTTAGTTACTTACTCGTTACTTTGAATTAATTATTGCCCAGAAAAAAATCTTGAGGGAAGTTCTGAATTCAAATGGATTAATTGAATGTAAGAAAACAAATTAAGTAACACAAGTCGAAACAAGTCTTAGAAACGACAAGCAGTTTTTTCACAAGTTGATTATGGAAGTAGAAAATAATTAAAGTTGCAGGCGTCCTTTCTTCCCCTTCTATTACTCTTACTCAAAACTTTCCAATGCAGACGTTTCGGTTGTTAATTGAATGAAAGCTTAGTGAAATTAAAACTGAATATATTCATAAAGGATAGACCCATCATATTTTTAAACAAAACCTCATGACATTTCTGGCGATTTTGTCTATTTTCAAAGTCCAAGGTCAATTGTACATTTCGAGACCGCTTTGAGCATCAATCCAAATAAATTATTCCACAGTGATCACTGATTTTATCGCTGTAATTTAGAAAGAGAGTGGCGTGTCCTGTTTTCTGTTTATTGCCATGTTGTAATTTAATATCTCAAGCTACTAGAACAATGGAAATTATATTTTGATTATTTTAATCAAATTGAGAAATTTGAATAACTAATATACGATTTTTCTGAGCTAACAATATATTATTTTTCTGTTTCAGGTAAGTTCTGCCTTTATGCATTGTGTAGCGTATTCACAGTGAGTACAGAAAACTTTTATATGAAGTTCTCTTTACCAGAGTTGCGTGACCGAATCTAATCAAGAAAAGGATTTTTCAATTAAATAAAATATTAATAAAATCTGAGAACTTTTTGTTTTTGTAGTTCGAAGATTAATGAAATTAACAATTCTTAACGATTAATCACGAATTCGATTTTATTCGAAAGTAGCTAAGGAAAGAAATATTTAATTACACTAAGATTCAAACTAAAAGTATTTTTATATATTTTATTACGCTAGTTTTTACTGGGTAAAGTAAATTTTTCAAATATATTATAATTATCAGTAGGGACAGCAAATAAATATTTGTTTAAAAGTCACCTTAAAGATCAAAATGATTTCAACTTGCAAGTGGGAATTATCGAACATGATTATAATTTTCTGAATTTCGACATAGCATTTCAGTAAATGAATATAACTTTAAATTTCAGATATAATTTTTAGTTTGGGGCAATGCATTTTTATTAAAAAAATATAATTTTGACATTTGGGACAGAGAATTATTCGGAAGAATTATGATTTTGGCTTTCCTACAGGCATTTTTTGTAATGAATTAGAACTTCTACATTGAGATTTTGCTTTAAAACCAGAAATGTTCTAAAAGAATTATAATTTTTAAATAAAACTGAGCATTTTTTTGAAGAATTATCATTTTAATTTTTGGTTTACTCTAGAACAGGAAATTTCGTAAAAATTGTCATTTTTATTTTGTGACAGGTTATTTTAATAAGGAATTATAATTTTTAGTTTAGGATAGTGAATTTCCGTACAAAAATATATTGTTAATCATTTTTATAGGAAATTCCCGTGAATAGTTATAATTTTGACTTGAGCATAAACAATTTCTACAAATAAATATAATCTTGACTTTGGGACATGCAATTTCAGAAAGAATTATAATTTTAATTTCACAACAGGAAATTTTCTGAAAGAATAATAATTTTAAGATAGAATTGGGAATTTCCGGTATAAATTATAATTTTAATGTTTGGTTCACTGAAGAAGAGGAAATTTTGTTTTTAATTATAATTCTTTAAACAAACTATCTGTTTTGAACCCGATTTATAATTCTTGTGACCAAAAATAATCTGATCTTTTTACTTAGAACTATGAATTATGCTCCAAAATTCTCAATCAACTCAGAAACCGTTTAAATTATTTTAAAATCTCTTGAAATATTTAAAAATCCTTTCAAATTAAAACTGAAATTAAAACGAAATTGATCGTGATATTAAAACCATCTACCTGGTATGCATCCTGATAGCTACCACATAAAATATACGTTTGCAATCGTCCAATCATAAATATTTTGTCGCACTGCTCATATTTTGTAATTTGTAGCCACATTCTGGAAAATCCTCTCGTCCCCTTTTAAACTGTCTCTTTATTTATTAGCACCATTCTTTCTTGTATCGAAAAATATTACAAAAATTTAAATGCAAACGTGGAGCAATTACTCGAGCGTTGGGAAGCAATGAGGAAAAATGTTTGCTGCGACAATTCGACTCTTCGGAGTTAAAATGGACGCGAGGATCGTAACGCAAACGTAATTCCGAGCTTACTCGACGGGCAACCCTCTCGATCTACGTCGGCCATATAGTTTATTTCAATTATTTAAATCCCCGGAAGATTGGTTTAATCCAGTTCAGCTCAATCGCGGAGGAATCCAGTCTACGTGATCCGCCTCCCTGTCTGATTCAGGGGTTTACTCGGATACATAGGTACCTGCTAGTGATGTTGCCTCCGTACCTCCGCTTTCTCTTATAGAGTAACCCGAACTTCCACACAACCTTCTCGTTCTTCACTTCCCATTATCTATATAGTCCTCTTTCTACTCGAGTTTCCACTACCACTTTTATGCAAAACTGCAGATCCGTCGATTTCCTAGTTTAAAAGAAAAGAACATAATTTGGATCTGAATGAGTCAATCTCGATAGATATCCTAAAATTTTGCAAGGATAGTGAATTTTGAAAAATAAAGGTTTAAGGTAATGGAAGTGTTAAATTTTGAATACGAGTAATTTGAAGTAAACCGCACTATCATCCAAGGTAGTTATTATCGATCAGTGTGGATGTCATTTCATTATCTGTGAGAATAGAAATCAAAACTATCAATTAAGTTAACGCTCTAAATAATAGAAAATAGCTTACGTCATTTCTGACTAGATGAAAAATTTATTTTAAAAATTTGAAAATTAATTTTTTCTGAAAAAAGATTTTCTCACTTTTCTGTTGTCCTAGAGACAAATGAAGCGGAAAATTATAAACGGCGTTAAATCCAATCAAGCCAGCTTTACAGGAGGGACAAAAGAACTTTCTAGAGAAACAATAATATATTGATTGAATTATTTTTGTATGCGTAGAGATCAGTTTAATGACCATTGCAGAATAAAATTGATGTTGATTTATCTGAATGTAATAATCTGATGGAGATGGCAATCAATTTAAAACAGTTTAGCTTTACCTGATATTGTAAATAAAAACAGCACGTTAATCCTTAAAATATCATATGAAACATATTTTTATTTCAGTCATAAATAACACTATTTAACAGAAGAATGAACATTTTCAGTACTGCTCTATTTTTAAAGGACACTGCTAACTCAGGAAATAACAAAAATCAAGTCAATCAGCGGAAATCGTTTGAAATTTTTTTAGCTTAGAGCTCTTAATTAATGAAATTAAAAAAGTAAATTTCATTTACTTACTGGGCCATGATCCTTGAAATGATGACAACAAAAATTGGAAAAAATATGGCTTTCTAGTCGAAATTTAAGTTAAAGGTACGATGTTAGATACAATAATTCAGAAGAATGCCAACAACATAAAAAAATGATTATTAATTAAAAAATAAATTTTAAAAAAATGTGAAGAAAGAAACACAGAAAGTACCAACTTATATAAGATTATTACTAATTTCTTTATTATTGTATTGATTATTGTCAATAAATGTTAGTATTTGATTATAGTCTATTCTCCAATAGAATTAAATATTAAGAATAAATGGTAATATTAATAATATTATAATTGAAAATCATTCGAATTTCAAACCAAGGCGGTATTTTTATATAAATAATGTATCTAAATTATTATTCTTCTAAAGTCTCTAATATCTTTTTTTTATTACATTGCCTTGTGGCCGAAAAAACACAAACGGAAGATTAAGGAGTATGTTTTAAGGCATTTAAAATATATTTTCTAAAAAACCAGAATCTTTGAATTCGTTAGCCTTTAATATGAACAAGTGATGTGGTGATTCTTTGACATTAGGAGCAGTTACTTTTTCAAAACGTCTGTTTTTTGTTTTTGGGATTTCCTTAACTTCTGCATTTAAAATCAAGGGAACAGATGATTTTTTTAAGTGTCGATTTCAAAGACTTTAAAAATAACGTTGAAAAGTGAAACAATTTTTTTCAGCAGAAAACTGATCATTCAAATAACTATTTTAGAAAAAAGTAACATAGTGAAATTTTTGCCACGTATATAAAGCTGCATAGAAAAATATTGAACCCTCAGTTCCCTCCGAAAAAATGACCATATTAATGAGGGACCCCATCTAAATTTAATTTCGATAGAACTTTTGAAATTTTGACAAGCTGTTTTGGGAGTTGGATTTGGTCTAGAGAATCAGAAACTTCATGATCATATACAACCTGCAAAATTGAATTTATGACTGAGAGGTTGGTCGACTTCCTGAAAAGTTTTCACTGGACATGAAAGAGTCGTTCAAATTGAAAGAACTTAAAGCAGGGCAGCAGCCGTGCAATTTGCTTGTTTCTAAACTTGTCGGACTTAAATAAAGGCGAAGTCGATTCGTCAGGAGAATACGAAATCTGTAGGAAACAAAAATATGCATGCAATAGCTTCAGCCACGCATTCTTCGCAGAAAGTTTGCTACATTTTCGAGACCACGAAGAATGTCAGGGTTCATGAAATTTGAATATTGGTCACGAGAATTCATAAAAATATACGAAAAGTCTTGTCTCGTTGGGAAATGGAACTCGGAATATGTTTGAGGAAATTCAATATCAGGAGAGTCCTCTCTCGATTTATTTTATTTTATACCTGGAATATTTGAAACTTCTAATTTTTACGATTAAAATTTCTAATCAAATGTAAGTTTCTAGTCATTTCCGGATTACCAAACATTCTTCGAAGTTGTAAAAATTAGAAAATTTAAACTTCCATGCCTGAAAACATGTTTCATCCAAAGATTAAGCACAAAGCTACAAAAGCAATGCATTCAAAATTATTAGAATTCTTCTACATGTAAAATATCAACAACTAAAGGATTAATTTTTAATTAGTTAATATACTAAACGATTATTTTTCATTCGTAAAAAATAGCGTTTCAAAGTGGCATGAAATTCACCAACCGACTCGGTAAAAGTCTTACAGACCGTCCCTACCACCCATTATACTCAATGAAAAAAATGTACAGAAAATTAATAGGATTTTGAAATATTTTTATTGATTTTAAGATATTTGAGAGCCTCTCAAAGATTTTAAATGATTTTTACAGAAATTTAAATGAATGTTAACGGATTTCTATAGATACAAAAGTTTGCCAACCATTTCATTATATTTCTATAAATTGCAAAGAACATTACTAGAAGTAAAGAATTTCGTGGAGTTTCCAAAATTTGAAGATAATTTCAAAGTTTTTGTTATTATATGGATTGCGAGAAATTTACTCAAACTTTGCAAATTTTAAAGGATTTCGTAGAATTTATAAGAATTAAGAGTATTAAAAAAGAATCCAATAGATTTCAGAATATTCCTAGGATTTACAAATATTTCAAAGGTTTTTTTTCTTTTTAGAGATTTCATCAAATTTAAAAGGCTTAAAGTTTTTCAGAGACTGCAAAGGCTTTTAATTAGACATTTTCTTTAATTTCCCAGGATATCAAAGAATTTCATAGAAATTAAAAAATTTTAAGGGTTTTGAAGTTATATTATCAGATTTTATCCAATTTCACGTGATTTTGAAACGAATTTTGCAATATTTTGATGGAATCGAAAAAATTGATTTACAAGAATTGAGGAATTTAAAATGACTTCAAAGATTTGAACAGTTTTGAAAATATGTCAACGTATGTTCCATGATTTCAACAGATTCAAAAGATTTTAGGATATTCAAAAATATTCCAAGGAATTTTTAAGAGTTTTAATAAATTTCAAACGATTTCAAAGTATTTAAAATACTTTGGGTTATTTTGAATTATCTTAAGCGACTTTTACGAGACTTAAAAAATTCGAAATAATTTCCAATGATTTTAATGACGTCAAGTAATGTATAAAATTGCATGCAGTTTAAGAGATATTTTTGAATTTTTCAAAGTTTTGAAGTATTTTATAGGATGAAAACTTGAAAAAGTTTGAAAAAATTCAGCAAGATTTTATAATATTCTATACAACTTTAAAAAATATAATTACAAGGAGAAACAAATTTCAAATATTTGAAGAGATTTAAAGAAGTTCCATTTAATTTTCAATAGAATTCAAGAATTAAAGGGATATCAAAGGATTTAAAAGATTTTAGGACATTTTGGAAGATTCTTAAAAAATTTTCAAAAGCTTAAAAAATATCCAGGCATCGAAAAATATTTCAAAATATTTTTTTTATGATTTTACAATATTTCAGAGGATTTCAATGATTTTAAGATATTCTTAAGTATCTTAATGTATTTAAATACATTTTTCAGGATTTTATGAAATATCATCAGGTTTCATGGAATATCACTAGGTTTTTCATAGGTTTTATAGAATCGTAACGAATTGTAAAGAAGTGAAGTGATATTATAATATTTCAAGGAATATACAAAGAAATGTCATGAAACATAAATATTTTGATAGGAATTCCAAGATTTAAAGAATTTCTAATGTTTTAATTCCAAGAACACAGTTTTTTCATATATTAGAAAACTAATACATTTTTAAAGACGATATAATCTACACAAAACCCACAGAATCGAAACGCTCCTGATTAGGCATTTAAAAATGAGGAAACTTGGAAACAAACATTTGTGGATTAAAAATTTTGACGCTTAAGGACTTTAGTTTCAAGTATTACACTATTTTAGAATTTTAGAAATTCTCGGAATTTTCAAGATGATAATACTAGTAAATAGGTATGCTACCATGTAGTATATGAAATGATATTTAAAGTGTTTGTGTAGATTTTTTTTATTAAGGAATGAGCTTTCGTAAGAAAAAAATCGTAGTTATTTTTCAAGTCAAATGCAGAATTTCAAATATTAGGAACCTAAAAGTTTAATTATTATAAAAACGTTAAAAACTTTATGATTTCTAATTTGAAACCTTTGAAACTAATGAATGCTGATTTCGAACAATTAGATCTTGCTTGATGTCAGAGATGATGTCAAACTGACGTATGCTATAATAAATTGGCAAATTTACTTGTATTATTTTCTATAAGATATTGAGGAAAGTTCTGAGAAAGTTCCTTATCCCACAATTTTTTAAATAAAATTTCACTTGCCGACTTGTTTCTAAATGCTAATGGCCAACAGACTAAAAGACTGACTTGCGGCACGAGAAGTTAATAATCATTTCCTTACTTATTCCCCGTTTATTAGAGCGTCATAATAATCCCAGGCTTATAACTTTGCTCTTAAGAGTACCATGGAGCGAAAAGTGCCGTGAGACACCTCCTGTCGAGAACGAAATCTTCAGACGTTGAGTGTCTTCTAGGCACTCCACACTTTTTTAACAAGTTCGAAATAATGTTAAAAAAAAAATTTGAACAATCTGTGTTTCTGAACTTTCTGAGAAAACTGCTTCCGGGCACAGAATCGATATAAAAGAAACTTTTATATCTTTGAACTTTTCTCGATTTGGCTTAGCTTAGAAAGAGAGTACCTCAAATTTTTATTCTCCTATTTCCTGTATCTGGAATTTCGTGAACAAGATTAACAAATAAGGAATTCTATTTCCAAAAAATTATTTCTGACGTAGATAATTTAAATTAAAATGAATATTTAATAAGAAATGCAACAATTCCGTTCTTAACTTTTTGACTAAATACTTCAAACAAATTTATATATCGAATCATTGTAAAACATTTAAAAGATTTTGAGCACTTCGAAACACTTTTACTTTAAAGAGATTTCAAAAAACGTTAAACGAAATCTATATTTTCTAAGATTCGGATTTGAAAATTTAAAGTTTCTTTAAAGATTTTTCGATGTTTCAGGATAATGAAAAATGCTACTCTAGATGCTGTTTTTTAGATTACAAATATTTTTTTAATATTGAAAGATTGTCGAATTATATGCAATATTTTTAATTTTTTGCGTACGTCCAAAAGTTATGAGTATCTTTTGAACTAACCTGTAAAATAGAACATAAATCCTAGAACTTCCTAGACATTTGTGGACAAATCGAAAGTTTTCGAAGACTATTTGGACTATTTAGTTGAAAAACGAAATTTTTTTAATTTATATTTTTTTGTTGAAAACTTACAGAGCTTTGCAGAAAATTTATATATTTTGGAAAATATTTATTCTCACTTGGTTACAATTTTTGTTGAAATTTTGATTCTTATTATCTACAATTTCAAAAAATTCTTCTATTTTCTTAAGAATCGAAGAGAAATTACATTATTATAATCTTATAAACAAATAAACATATTAGTTAATAGATTGATAAATTATTGGATTTTTAATAAACACTTAATTCTTCGTTTATTATACTTTAAATTTAAAAATAGAAGTAGCCCTTAAATTGAGATTTGCGGACAACTAATGTTCATATAATTTTTCATCTTTATTGTGACAAAATATTTTATTGTTTTTGCTAATACGTATCTAATATTATATATTTTGATGAGAAATTAAAAGTAACTTTTATTGATTAAATGAATTATTTTATGCTGTTAATTATTCTCAGGTATGGGATTTTAAATGACTTACTATCAATATTTCAAGCAATTTAAAATAATTTTCTTGTGACTGTCTTAACCTTTTACAATTATTTTCATAGACATGAAGCATTGTAAAACATGTCAATAGTGTTTGCAGAATTACTATGAATTTTAATATATTTAAGAAAATCGTAAAGTCTTTTCAAAGATTTAAAGAGCTTCAAAGCATTTTTCTATGTGTTTCAGAATATTTTATAGCATAACCAAAAACTTGGATAGTATTTTTCTTAATTTCAGGAATTTTCGAAGCATTGAAAAGTATTTCAAGAATTTGCACAGCACTTCCAAAAAGAAAGCATGCAACATTAAAAAATTTCAAGAATATTCAGAGATGTTCATCACACCTTAGTTTAAGCCATTTCTTATCTAGAAAGCTAGATTTAAGCCACTGATTTTTCTTAAAAGAAGATCGTAAACCTATTGTTTGTTCTAAGAATTCTCGGCCTTGAAAGAGAACAGAGTTTCTTCATTTAAAACTTTTGTCAATGTGTATTTCAAATAATCAGAAATTTCGTTGATTTTGTAAAAGTTTCCAAAATATTTAACGAGATATTGCAAAAATTTTAGAGGTTTTTAATGGTTTTCAAGCGATTTCAAGGAATTTTAATAAGATTTCGAAAAGAAAAACTAAAACAGTTTAAAAAACTTCAAAAACTTTTCAATTATTTCAAAATGTTTCAAGGAGATCACAAAATTTCAGGTTATTTCTAAACATTTAAACGGTGGAATGATTTCTTGAAATTTTTCTTTGGTATATGACGGAGTAAAAAAAGAATTGGAGCTTTTTCAAAGTATTTGAAATTACTAAAAGAGATTTTATCGCGGTTTAGAATTATTTTTCGGGTTTAAAGAATCAAAAGGTTTCAAAAAAGTTTTAGGAGTTCTTAAACGCTAATTTTATGATCAACTGTAGTTAGTTAGTTAGTTTAAAATAAACGCATATTTATTGCATTGTTTTTATAAGATCTGTTTTAATTCTATTTTCAGCACTCATTATCTGACTCTAAATTGGTTTTTAATTTTAGGAACCTAATCAATTTTGATATTAGTATGAGAAAAAAAGAGGTTACATTAAAGAATCAGAACCTCACAGATTAAAGTGAAATAAATTTAATCAATATATTTAAAACAATTCTCATCGCTACAATTGTAACGAATCAAAGATCTTCCACTTGCTAAGAAGTGAAATCGATTTTGACGGAGAGTTACGTAATGTTTCTTATTCATTCTGAGCTAGAGCTCCTTAGGGAATGTAGCAAGTTTTTGATTCATCAATTTTATTCCCCTTCATCAGATATCCCTTGCTGCTCGTACACCGATTGGAAATTAAATTATTCACGGGAATTGTGAATATCCCAACCATTTATATCCGTCAGCGACACGATGACAGTATTTCTGTTGAACCATAAAAATAAAGCAAAAAATTTAAAGTACAAATTCACCCGTATTGTTAAATTTTTACAAAATTAATCTATCCATTATTCCCAATTAAGTTTTTCTCTGAGAAGGATGTCTATAAATTGCTTTCGACTTTGGTTGAAATTTCGAGAAAGACATGAAATATGTAAGCCAAAAATGGTTATAAAATGTTTGTTCATAAAAATATTGAAAAGGACAATAGTCAAGAAAGAGGAAAGTTCCGGAACAAAAACGATTTAATGATAATATAGTTTTTTCCAATCTTGTTTTTCTCTTTTCGTAAAACAATGTATTTTTTATATAAAATATTATCCTCCTTCTTAAGACATAATTTTTTCTTTTGGTTCAGTATCAGAGGAACTTTAAGAAGAGAAAAGTTTGAATTATCACTACTTTTCACTCTGAGAAAAGTTTCATTAGCAGTTTCCTTGTGCACTTTTTCGCAGAATGTGAAAATGCGAGAATAATTTTGTGTTGCGAAAATTTAGATAATAATATCGTTGATTTTATTAAAGCATTCTGCTTTATTCCATTATTCCTTGGAATTTGAACAAATATTTTTTTTGTACTTATCTAAAAAATTACTTATGTTTTAGGGTCCAGGTTGTCCTAATATTTCGCAAAATGCTGTTGATGGTATGATCCTATCAGTCTTGTGTCCATACCCACCCCTCTTTATTGACCATTCTCCTTTATTAAAATTGCTAAATTTTCAGAGTAAATGAAATTTAATGATTCAGGAAAAAGCATATTAGAAAAGAAGTTAGAGTTTCATTGAGTTTGATTAAGAGGATTGGAAGGAAGTAGGATCCTTTTCACCTCTGTTCTTATTCCATTTTCTATTGAGCTATTCAACTGTTTATAGAGAAGGACGAACCAATAACTATTTGCCATTCGTTCGGCCCTATAATATCTATAATTTCATGGAACAATAGCGGCATAATTTTTCACTCGAAGGTTTATTGGCCATATCGTAGGATATTTTCAACCTTTTATATGAATCCTCAACAAACAATTTTCACCAAGGAAGGAGATAATTAGTATGATTTTATTAATTATCTTTTAATTTTCAATTTAAATAATTAGTTATAATAATTACTCATTATAAATAAGCTTTATAGAAACGAATTTTCAGAATTGAGAAACTAGACTTTTTTATGCAATTCTAATTTCTATAATCTTAAAGAGTTGCAATTGTAAGTTCTTGAATTTTGAAAATATAGACATAAAATTTAATCAATTTTGAAGACATTTAACTAGAAATTCTTCTATTTTGAGAATGAATGCTTAAAAGTTAATTTATTTGAAATGTTTATGTTGTAAAATAATGCCACTTTGAATATTTTGTTTAAAATGTGTAGCTTAATTTTTAAGATTTGTAATAGAAAATCATTGAATATTTACGATTTATATTAAAGACTAATATTAATTGTTTATAATAAAAAAATATGAAATTTTGAACGGTCTTTCTTAAAAAGTTTCATTTTAGAGATAGATCACTGGTATTTATTTAATTGCAAAGGCTAATGATTTTAATTGTTTCAATTTTATGGATTTGCAATTGAAAATTCTTCAATTTTAAGGATTTAAAATTTGAGATTCTTCTATTTTCAGAATTAACATTTGACTATCGATTACTATGGTATACTTATAGTTTAAAAAATGTAATTTTGGATATTTATTTTTAAATATGCAGTTCAATTTCAAATTTTTACAACGGGCAATACTTCAATTAAAAATGATCAAAACTTGAAGATTAAAAATTAAGATTAATTTTATTTTATTTGTTTGAAATAACTTTTTTTCTATTTTTAGAATTAGCACTTAAAGATTAATTAATTTCGATTATTGTGGGCTTAAAGCGATTTATTTTTTAATATTTTCTAAAAAATATGTACTTGAATTTTGAAGATTCACAATGGAGAAAACTTTAATATCCAGGATGTGCAATTGAATTCAATTTTGAATCCTTGAGTTTTAAATTTACTCAATATAAGAAATTTTTAACTGAAAATTCTTTAATTATAATGAATTTGAATTCAAAATTCCTCTATTTTTAGAATTAACCCTTGGAGATTGATTACTTTTGAATGTTTATAGTGCTAAATGATGTAATTTTTTATATTTTGTTCAAAATATTTAGTTTATAATAAAAGAAAAGTATAATATACAAATAATTCTATTTTGAATGCTTTTTGAATATTTTAATTTTCAGGATTGGAAACTGAAAATGATTAATTATCGAAGAATTAAGACTGGAATTTATTAAATTTTACACACTGAAAAAAAATGATTAGTTGAGCCAACTAGTTAGTTCGTGAGATATGGTACTGCAACTTTATTAGATGGTACTACTATTTTATTAGTGGATACAACAATTCCATCAGTTGCAGTGACTATTCATTTAGTAACAGCAACTAAGTAAATAGTTGTCCCAACTAACAAAATAGCAATACTATACCTTACAAACTAAATGGTTGGCCCAACGAACCATTTTTTCAGTGTAGATTTAAAATTGGAAAAATCTTAATTGTGAACAGTAAAAATGACATAGTTAATTTTTTTCTAATTTCCCAAAAAATTTGTTCAAATGTAATGTATGTTTTCGGATATAAAAGAATGAATGGAATTTCAGGTATTTCGTGAAGTAAGAAATTATATTTTAAGCAAATATGTAATTGCCTGACATATCCAGGTGTGCAGGACTGGCATAAATATTTTTTTTACTTGTTACCTAATGCAAAATTTACTTTTAATAACAATAACTTCTACCAGAAGGAAGAAATTATCAGTTAAAAGAATTTTCTTAATGAATCATTGTCGAACAATTTAGTTAATTTAAGAATAAGATGAATAATTTATGAGATTTATTCTAGCGAGCAAAAAGCTTATCCGCTGTAAATGACTTGGTCGGTTAAGAAAAGTGTTTCACGATTTTAAATAATGCGAGTCATGGTCTGTAAAAAATAAAATAGTGTACGTGTGTATGCGAGACGCTTAATAATACCATATTTATTCAAATCGGCTATTAGAGTGCCGTCTATGGTCATTTCGCAAATAGGGTGCAGAACAAATGGTCTACCGATGTAAATAAGTTCTTCCTTTATGGCGATCAATATTCTCACTTTAGCGGAATCAAGTGAAGGAAAATATCTCTAAAATGCATGTTATGTTTCCACTATAATTATTAATATTACCTACCGATTTATTAATCTGATAAACTGAAAATTTATAATTTGTATAATAAATCCTTTTCTAAAAAATAGGCGTGTCACGATAATCTGGAAAGAATTTTTTTCACTTTTCTTCAATTCCGATTAGGAAATTTGAAAAATTGTCAGGAAAGAATGGTCCCAAATTCACTTAGTTAAGGATTCAGTTTCAGCTGGAGGGCAGTGACAAAGAATATCACATTTGTATGCATAATAAACTTAGGAAAATTTTCAGATTTATTAATGCAAATTAAATTATTTAACAAAAGTCAGACAGATTCAGCAGAAATGAATTTTGTATTTGACGTGAGAAAAAGTCGTCGTTTTTTGCAAACACGAATCAATATTTTCGAAAATAAGGATCTCTTGAAAAGGTTAAACTGTTTAATAAATGATTTCTGTAAATTAAGTCCTTTGCCAATACCTAAATCCTAAATTACCTGACCTTCGCTGACATTTCCACGAAAAAAAAATTTATTTTTCATGACCGTTCTAAATTTTTCTTGTAATTTTAATTTTAAATTATTAGTAAAAAAACCGACAGAGCTATGTAGGTATAAGAACAATCTTTCACCTAGGAGATCAATAACGTTAATGTACAGAAATTTTCGTTTCTAAATATATTTTTCGAATTTTCAAAGAAAAGTTTTTTAACAAAAAATGCAATTTTATATCAAGAAAAATTTTAATTTTAACTAAAAAAATCAATTTTCTAGCAAACGTTTAATAACGAAAATTTTCAGAAAAATTCAGTTTTAACAAAAAATGAAAGAAACCCAATCCTCAACAAAATATTAAATTTTTAACTAAACTGATGAATCTTCAACTTAAAAAATTTAGTTTTTACCAAAAAATATAAATATTGAAGCTAATATTTAAGGTTTAGGAAATAAATTCATTTTCAACAAAAAAATTGAGTTTATCGCCCAGAAGATTAAAATTCTAATATTAAAACAAAGTTTGAACAAAATACATAATGCATATTTAAAAAGATGTAGGTACACTTTCCAATTGAAATTGAACCGCTGAATTTTGAACCGAAAATATTTTTGAGCCTTTATTCACAAAAGCAGAAATTAAAAAATTTTCATCAAATGGATATTGCACGAGAAAAGTCCTTGGCCGAACGAAAAATTTGATAGTATGAGTGAAGCAAAAACTAATATAAATACTCTGTAGATTTCTAAACAGTGTTAAATAGAACTAGGGATAATGAATAGTTTCTGATAAGTTTTGGTTTTCAAAATTATTATTCAAGCATAAAATTAAAAATATAGAAAAATGGTTGGTTTTGATTCATTGTAAAAATAACATTTTGATTGTTATTTAACAATAAAATTACTTACGCTCATAAAAACGTATACTCATTTTATTAAATCAAAATCGTCCCGTCGGTCTTGATTAAATGAAATTTTACATTCTAGCTCTCGAATTTTTACCAGTTTCATAATTTATTTAATGCTACATTTTTTCACTTCCAAACTTTAAAAATAAAATGTTAATGTAATAATTGAATATACAATTTTACCATCAAAATCTTATTTAATAATATATTTTAAAAAGAAATGTGATTATTTTGAAAAAGGTTAATCCTGCTATTCTTGAAAATTTCTAAAAATATGCCCCTGATTACAGATAAAAACTTTTCCTAAATAATTTTAAATTTATATGCTTCTTGTTTGCAAATACAATACGTATTTTTTCAAGAAGGATGGGCGATAAAAATTAATAACATTTGAAGGGTCGCTTTTACCCATTAAAGTGAAACCTCAAATTGAAAATTACAGTAAAGTGACTAAACCGAGAGAAATATTCATAAGCAGGTCGAATCTGGATGCGGTCCGTGTGAAAAATTAATTTTCAACCTAGGACCGTAAAATCTGCCGTAAAGCGAAATCGTGGTTCGCGAAAAAATAACGCTGAAAAGTAATGCTGCTGGGCTGGCGATGCAAATTATTAATCGCTCGAAATCCAACCATCCGCGAACCCACCGGAGAAACTTTTAATATCCATACGGAAAAGTCTGCCCGGATTCATCGACTTTCGTTATTTGTTAGCTGCGAGCTGCAACTTTTTTCTTTGCTCATAAAAATATTGTCCTAATGCTAAAAGAAATTTCTCGTTTTTCATCCTTTGATCCAGAACTGCTAAACTTAGAAAGCATCTACTTTTCGGGAATACTTCCATGAGAGAATAGAGGGCTCAAACAGAAATAAGAAAAGTACAAAACTTTCCCTAATATCTGTGGATGAAATTATTCTTTTAAGAGAATAGTTCTGAAAGTAGGTTTAATTTGATTTAAATATTTTTGTGTAAATTGAAGAAAATGTTTAAATTCGTGAATAATTAAAGGTTGAAGTTTTTTCAACAAGAAAACTAGGCTGAGAGTATCGCCATCATTAGGAGTGTTGAGTATTGTATTTTATGTTTCCCACGAGGGTGTGGAAAGCGTTGGTGAAAAATCGTGAATGAAGAAAGGTGAGGAGAATTAAGGAGATTTTATTACTGGTTTATTGTAACATTAATTATTCAAGTGAATAACGTATGCTCCAGTGAAGTGAAGCAATAGATTTATGGATGGGGGAACTAGAGATGTGGAAAATATATGAAAGAAGTTTCACACTTTACTATATGTTAATAAACTCAAGAATCAATTGACTGAATTTCAACTGAGTTTAAATGAGGACCGCTAAAAATTGAATATTATAAAAAATTTAAAAACTATTGAATCACACAAATCTATAAATCTTTAAAATTGAAGATTTTTCACTTTAGAAAACTCACGTACAGTTAAAAATTATGCGAGCTTTAAGTTTAACAATTAAAACTTTTGTAATTCTGATGATTTACTTTTGGTATTTCCTCATTTTGGCGAAATTGGGATTGAAAACCTTTGACTTTTAATTCTCAGAATCATTCAAATTAAATAACTTTCATTTATATATTTTTTTAAAAGAATCTTTAATTGCAAATCTCAAGAATTAATGATTTTGGAATTGCGAGTCTTAAAAATGTAAAGAAAATGGAAGAATTTTTAATTTCAAACAGTCGAAACTAAAGAATATTCAATTTCACATAAAAATATTCAAAATTGAACTATTGCAAAAACGCTTAATATCACATAGGTTTAAAGAAAAAACTTTAAAAATTGAACGATTTTAAATTCTGTATTTCCAAAATTTTAAATTTTTTTATTGAGACTTCAAAATCGTACAACTTTGAGTTGTTAATATTTTACGTAATATGGCAATTAAAAATTCTGTAATTGCGATGATTTACATTTGAAATTTTATAAATTGGGACCAAACACAATTTTTTTTAACCAAAGGATTTCCTTTGAATCAAGAGAAAGTTTCTTAAATTAAACAAACTTTTCATTGTCTGAGAACCACTATTTATTCTTCTATAAATCATAGAATCTTTTTTCTAAGTGCATGTGTGCTTTTAAGAACATCATATTACGATAAAAAATCCCAAATTAAAGTAATTTATAATTATAAATTATATTTCGCAGTGCTTTGGATTTGAGCATATATTTTAATTTGATCATTAGTCCATTCAAATAAGAAACATGTGCTAATTTAAAAAAAATTATAAATACATATATGTAACTAATTCTTATATCTTATTTTTCTAAAGTTCATTTTCAAAATAAAATTCTGCGTTTTCGTGCGGTATTTTTTTCTATAGGTTATTTTTACCATACCTTGATATTTTAAATAATAATTTGAAAGATTAAAATTTTTTACCAAAAGTTTTACATCTTCTAATTTCCTGTTTATTCTATCATAAAATATATAGAAGTATAGATGATCAAATCTAAGAGTGTACTAAGCAAATACTGCAAAACCCGATAAACTTCACAAATTTTGAATAATTTCAGGTAAAAGTACTTATTTCAAAAATAGTAAGAAGGTCTCTATTTACATGGATTTTTTTTCTACCGAATCATAAATAAATTAAAATATTGAACCCCCCTCCCGTCCCAAAAAATATAAAAAGTTTTTACGTAATTTATAGATGACCAAAAAAATTTTTCATCGAAAAACTATTGTAAATCATTGGTATTTTATGTAATCACTATTTCAAATTATTTTTACTTCACAGAATTACTATTTTCTATGATTTTCATCATACCGAAAATCCATAAATGGAGATCATTAATTTAAATGAAAATTTTAATGAAAATAGCCTTTCTCAATTTCGCGCAAACAATATTATGTTATCGCCATTTTTACGAAAAAAAAAATTTTTAAATTAAAAATCATCGAACTGTTATTCGGTAAAATGTATTATTCAGAAAATGGCAATTCAGTAAAATAAAATCAAGACTAGAGGAAATCAAAATATCTATTTGGAAGATATATCAAAATAAAATATCTATTTTTGATAAAATTATAAAACTTGTTTCATTGTCTGGGTCCTGAATAGGAATAAAGTAATTATAACATGTAAATCTGTTTTCTTGTGAATGAGCTACGACTAGATTTACCATTTTCAGTATTTGATAAATATGATTATTGACCCTTGGTTCACAAAAAAATCGATCCTATCTGAATCTCGCCTTAATCATTTTGTAACCTTTCAAATATATAAATAAAAACATGTGCATTCTGTAGAAAAGTATTGAATATTCTATAAGAACTGCATGGATTCAAGTTAATAGGTTTAAAAATTTTATAATATTGGATAACCAGTTAGAAGCTTTCCTCTATAAATACTATTCAAATTTGTCTTCTATATGTGGCTTCTTCACAGTAAACCCCAGAAATAGATTTTATCTTTATATTATATAAAAATACTGCAGCACGTTTATCTGACAAAAGATCTAATTTATCTGCGGTATTTATTTTTCAAATCGTCGCGCTTTATTGAAGACTTAAAAAATTGTAAACAAAAATTATAAAATATAAACTAGCCACAGCGCAGCTTGTGTATTCTGTAAATGTAGGTGAATGATTTTTGGTTACAATCATTTAAATAAAGTGAGACGATTTAAAAAATGAGTATGACGAGGATTTTCAAACTATGGAGGAAATTTTTTCGGTAAACCTAGACGCAACCGTTTGACATTTCATATATGTCAAATTAATATTTTCGTCAAACAATTTCTATCTTTCGTCAGATACATTTTATCTTTTTTTAGGTAGACGTGCTGCAGGGTTTTTATCCAATTTAAACATACAATTCATTCCTGAGGGTTACTGTGTTCAAAAGCTAACATTTGACTAATTTTTAAGGAATCATCTCGTAAAGTAATTTTAATAAAATTTCAAAGTCAGGAGTGGAAAATCAATAGTTTTGAGCATATTTTGAGTATAGAATATGATAATGGAAGTGGTGAATTTAATACCGACTTAGTGAACCAGAGTGACAGTCACGTGTGCTTATTGCTGGGCTACAGAACCACAATAGGCACACTAAACTGTTCGAATGCATAATTAAACAATGTACCTTCCAGAAGCGCCAGCAAATAGAGGAACTGGTTACCTATTGCAAATAGAATTTCGGTTGTAGAAGCGTGTTTAATGGCCAGGAGGCACCCATGGCAGGATGTTTAATCGAACAGGATGCGTTCAATGTCCCGAGAGGCTATCTGTCTCAGCGTCATCTACGTAACATAGGTGATCGCTCTCTTTAGCCTCGCCATCGCTAAAATCCATTTCCTGTCCTCGTTTTCAACAAAATATCAGAAAAGTGTTTTTTGGTAAAATGATTGGCCACTTGAGGAATTTTTCTATTTTAGGTTCCGTACTTGAATTAGGTAACAGATTATAGGC
>NC_046659.1:75779631-75796659 GCF_010883055.1 Belonocnema kinseyi | reverse complement strand
TAACTAAACATAGAAAAATGTTTACCTCCTCCCCCGCCACTCTTACTGTACGTTATTTATGGATTTCGGAAATAATAAGGCACGAGACTTCAAACCAATGGAAGTTTTTTTGTATTCAGGACAATACATGCTTCGCAGGGTGACTGCTTCATTAAAAATTTATCTGATTTTTGCCTGACCAATTTTTCATTTTCCCTGTCCTTTAACATTCAAATACCAACATTTTATCTTGTAACATTTATAATCTAGGATCTTTTATAAACGGAAAAATGACAATTTATATACAAATTGAAAAAAAATTTATTTAGTAATTTAAAAAAAAAATAAGATTTTTCTATCACAAAATATGACTTTTTAATGAAATACTTGAATTTTTGATAAAATACTAATTACATTTTCGACAAAATAGTTCAATTTTCAACCTATAAAGATAAATTATCAACAGAAAATATAACATTCGATATTATTACCAAAAAAGATAAGGTTTCAGTTACAAAAATTTAATTCAAAAACCAAAAAGATGATAATTCAACAAATAAAGATTTTTCAGTCACGAAAAAAAAAGTTTCACCCAATCGTTGAAGCTTCAAGCCAAAAGGAAAATTTTTAGTCCGAAAGTCAAATTTTAACCAGAAAATTTGCATTTTAACCAGATAAATTAATTTTTAACAAAATAGACAAATTTCAAGCAAAGAGATAAGCCTTCATTAACAAACTTTTTTTTTGTCAAAGTTGTTCAATTTCAGTCTAAGCAGTTAAATTGGCAAATAAAGAAGATCAATTTAAAAAAAAACTTCTAAACCTTTAACCAAGAGATTAATTGGAAACTAAGAATATGAATCTCTAACAAAAAAATTATTTCTAAACAATCTGGTTTAACCAGAAATTTCAGATGAAATAGTTTAATCCTCAAGCAAAGAATATTAATTTTCATCCAAACAGTTGAATTTTCATCCAGGAAAGATGAAATTTCCAGTAAAGCAGATAAATTTTTCAAAAAAAAAAGACAAATAAAAAAAATGGTTTTGAATTTTCATCTGAAAAATATTTTAGTTTAAATTCTCAACAGCAAAATATTCGTTTTCAAGAAGTAAATTTTCTACGAAATTAATTAAATATTCAAGCCAAAAAGACGAATTTTGAAGAAAATAGTTAAATTTGTTACCAAACAGGATAACTTTTTCACCAAATTATTAAATTTTTTAACAAACAGTTACATTTTTTACAACAAAGATAGAATTTCAACTAACACGTATTCAAATAACATGGATAAACTTTAAATCAAAAAGAACATTTTTCAAACAAATACTTGAATTTTCATTCAATTTTCTAGGAAATAGTTGAATTTTCAACAAAACAGTTGAATTTGTACAAAACAGTTGAATTTTTAATAGAACAGTTAATTTTTTTATAAAAAATGATATTTTGACAGAATTTACGAATTTTCACCAAAACAGTTACATTTTCATCCAGGAAAAATGCAATTTGTCCTAAAATAGATGAACTTGCAAATTAAAAAGAGAAATTTTTAAAAACATAGTTGAACTTTGATCCCTATAAAATTTTAGTTGACTTTTCAACACTTAAATATGAATCTTATTCCAAAATTAAAGTGAATCTTGAGAAGAAACTGCAATAAAAGAATTATTAATACAAGGCAAATAAATTATTATCGAGATAATTATGTCCCGATCGGCTGAAAAATTAATTTTTAAAATACTCTAATTTTTCTCTGACCATTTTTTCCTTTACCCAGAAGATTAACATTCGAAGACCAGAAACTTAAACTTCTAACATTTTTAACCTAGAATATTTTCTAAATGGCATTCGACAAATTAAATATAAATTAGAAAAGTTTCAAACTTATTCTGTTTAAAAGTTATTTAAAGTGATATAAATTCTTTCACTTTTTCAAGATTTTTTTCCTAAATCTCTGAGTTTTCCGACCAGTAAAACTTCCTGACTTTTTAAAAAATTTGTGTTGTCTAGGTTCGGCTTTCACTCATCAGGTTTCTTTGGCGTATAAATATAAATCCATATTATATTTCTGTACAATTACTGTCAGTTATTTGTTTCCTTTTGAAATTTTTAAAAATTACTCACATGAATAAAGGACCCCTGGTCCCCCTTGAAATGTTACGTAATTTATGTACGATTCCTAAACCATTAAAAATAACTATAAGCATTGACAGTAGTAGATAATTTATATTGAAAGGAAGTGAAAATAAAGTAAACAAATACAATGATTGGCCACGGTGACATGGTGATTAGCATAGGCCAATGATTTTACGATTGGCCACTGAAATGTGGTGAAATACAGTTATTTACCACCTCGTTGGCCACAACAGGTTATAGATTACTGATTCTGAAAGCACAGTGATTAACCACTAAATTGTATAATGATTGAACAGAGCCAGAAACGGTTTTTGGCATGTTTTCCACTCATTATTCGTAAGACAAAATGACAAACAATTATATACATAGTCCATTAAAAATATATACAATTCTGAATGCATTTTGCAAAGGTATTAGACACTCTATTTTTAAGTGCTATATTTAATATGTCTGAGTTTATTTAAAAAAAGCAAAGTATTTTGGTCAAATTAAATTAAATGATCCACATAACATTTGACAACCCTTCCTTTTTCTGTCCTCAAAAGATTCAGAAATCCTTAAGAGTAAAATGAGCTTCACACGAATAGTTGTAAATTGTATCAAAAATCGAATAGTGATTAAAAAATTGTTTGAAGATCTTGTAGAAAAAATATTCTGATGCAATAAAAATAAGTGATTTTATTTAAATTTCTCGCTACAGTAAATGAGATTCCGAGGAGGAGTTTTCTAAAAAGTTTTTCTTAAGTTTTTCTCAAGTCTATGAATTGTAATGTACGGAAAACACGTAAAAGTAAAGTAGATATTTTCTTACGAATATAGAGAGAATTTTAATTTAAACAAGATAAAGCAATATCACTACAGTGAATTGCAGTGATTTATATTTAATTTCAATCAAATAAAATTACAAAAATATAACTTCCTGAATTAAACCAATTTATTTGTTGAGTGAAATTGAAAAAATAAAACTAACTTTATCATAATTGAATCGAATTTCGGCAATAAGAACCGATTTGATCTAAATTTTAATTGAATTCTACTTTAATTGCGTTGAAATTATGAAAAATTAAACTAATTTTCAATTTAATTATAGTTCATATAATATCCCTATTTTTAATGTAATTCAAGTCAACTTTAAACACTAAATTTGAATAAATTAACATTTAGTTCCAGCTTTAAAAATGAAAAAATTTTCGTCAACAAAATTTCAAGAAGGAAAAATAATTATAAATAAACTGGTTTTATTGTTTAAAATCTAAATAGATGAAGATTGAAGTATATAAAACTTATAACACCGTAACTGAATCATTTTCTTAAATTTTGAAGGTTGAAATTTTTTAGTTCTGAATGTTTATGTATAATGCTAAGTTTTCTATTATTTTATTTTAAAACTTATACATTTTAAATAACATGATATCTTTAAAGAAATTAATTTTGTTATCAATTTTAAATTGTCAAATTTTAATCGCTCAGAATGTAAAATGATGGAAAATTAGGAAGTTTTTCAAATGTAATTGTTTAATTTTCAAAGCTTCAAATTAGAAAAGATGTTTCGAATTTCTTTTAAACGCTTTCAAATTATCCTATATTCGAAATTTTCATTTTTAATAATTCAATTTCAAGATTCTTGCATTCAGACTAAAAATTTTTTATTTAAAATTTTTTTAATTAAATGTTAGAGCATTTTATTTGTCTTCAAATGGAATTGTCTAATTTTCCAAATTTGAGTCTAATTTATTTTTCAATTTCATAGATTTTGATTAAAAATTTTTTATTTCAAATTATGATTGATTGTCGAAGGTTTTTAGATAGAAATAATAAAATCCATTCTATTCCATTCGAAATATCGTATTTTCAATTCGAAGTTATCGATAATTAGTTCGAAAAGTTTTCAACACAACATTAAAATATTCATTTATTAATGGATTTCTGAATTGTTTAAACTTTTAATCTTAAGAAATAGAAATGCAGAATCGTGAGAACATGCCTTGGTCGTTTACTACTAGTCTACTATGAATTTGAATGCCTTAACTTTTACCTCTGTCAAATTTATAATTGTTAAATAAATATGTAATTTTAGATATAAATGATATTGGTTGAATTCATTTGAGGTATGTAAAAATTCTCTGCGCTTTAGTACCATCGCATTTTCATAATCTTTCATTACTTCAATTTAACAAGATGAAAGAACTAAAACCACATAATTGTTTACAGCAAATTAAAGCCAAACAATATCTTCATTTTGCATTCTAATTACACTCTGTGAGCATTAACTTTCAAATAAATTTTATATAATAACTGGTATCTAAAATAGATCTGTAAATTCTACTAATTCCATAAGTTCTTTGAAATACATGGATTTCCTGAATTCCTTAAAGTTTTTTTATTTTCTTGACCTTTCTAATTTCCTTGATCTCTCTGATTTCCTTAAACTCTCTGGTTTCCTTAAATTCCTTAAAATCGATGAAATTCTCTAAAATTCTTTACTTCTCTGAATTTTCTAAATTCTCGAAAGCCTCAGACTTCGCTTAATTATACTAAATTCTTTTGCATGTTTTTCATTATTTTAAAACCCTTTGAATTTAGGGAGTTTTCTCATTTGAGCAGATTCCACTAAGAAAACATTAAAAGAATTTCAAACAATTTAAAAAGTAGAGAAAATCATATAATACATAGAATTCAAAGGAATTGATTGTGAATTCAAAGAAATTCAAGTAAACTCAATGATTTAAAGTGAATTTGAAGAAATTCGAGCAAATTCAAAAGAAACAAAGTGAGTCTAAGGGAATTCAAGCGAATTTAAAGGATTTCGTATGAATTTGCAGGATTTTTAAAATTAACTTTTTCTGAAAAAATGTAATTTAAACCAATTTTAATTCATAGCATCTAGTCTCAAAAGTCGTTAATAATTTTTTTTATGTGAAGAGTTTACTTAGATCGATAGTGTAGATTTCTATCTTCGCAATTTGTACAGATTCCTTGTGGGAATCGAAAGAAATTCAAATAGATTTAAATGAATGCAAAGAAATTAAAAATAGTTCAACATAATTTCTAGGAATTCAAGTGAATTAAAAAAATGGCAAATTCGGTCGTATTAGCCGTACACTGAAAAGGAAGTTTTTTAAAGATAGAGATATCCAAGTTAACTTGCGCGTCAACATAGGCAACACAATTTTATCGTTGTAATTATCTACGAAAATACCATAATAAAAACACTTGAAAATACAAAATTATCCCTATTAATTTAAATAAAACATGTAACGTGCGCCGCTTTATTTGAAAATAAACGTATTCATTCACTGTCAGTGAATCTCATATTTTTCCCTGAAATGTGCATATGAGGGACAGGCATAGTGAACCCAGGCAGAGTTGAATAAATTAGGTAGGAAATCCACGAGGGAGACTACGGTTTCCTGACTCTCAACGAACTCTCCGGAATGTCCTGATTGGTTAATTAGACCTGGACCCCCAAACCAAACACTGAACCAACCAAACGGACCGAAATCGTTTCGCACCTCCTCATTTCCTTCCTGTTTGTCTGAGTTTAATTCCAGTTTATCACTGCTATAAAAACAATGTCAACGAAACATAAAATCAGCACATGAATTTTTCGGTTTAATTTAGCTCTTTTTATCTCTCATATCAAATATTTGTAAAGTCGCTTTAATTTTTTAACGTGAACAAAGATTTATACTTTGAAAGCAAGTTTTGAATTCATTTGTAAAATATTATTAATTTTAAATTTGAGCCTCAAATTGAAAGAACTTAGATTGATACGCAACTAAAAGTCATCAGCAAACTATATCGTATTTAGAAAAAGTTAGTGAATTGGGTAAAGTGTTGAATTTTAATCCTGAGGCTTTAGCGTTTAAAACCTGATACCAATGGAATTTTTTTTCTCATTAAAATTTACTTTGCTTACTTGAATTTGTTTTCCAGTATACTGAAAAAGTCTTATTTTTCTAAAAGATCCCCCTGTAATCAAGATTAAGTCTTATAGATCTTCAAGGAAAAGCAAGAAATATGCTTAAAAATAGATCTTGAGAGTTGTCTTGAAACCGTTTGAGTAACAATTTGATTTGAAATACTATAAAAAATTAATTAAAAAAATTTTAGAATTATTTACTTAATTCTGAATCGTTAGATATGAAGGGTGGACGTAGGCGAGGGAAAACCTGGAAATCAGCAAAAGGTTAGGGAAAATTCTTGAATTAAAAAAAAGTGTCAAACGCCAGGGAATTTCAGTTAGAAGCTCTTTAAGTAACTGGCGAGAATAATCAGTGCTGCTCCAAAGTCACTTTAAGTCACTTTGTTCTCAAATCACTTTTAGTGACTTTTTTAAGATAACTCAGTATAGTCACTTTTTAAATGAAAAGATCATTTTAGTTACTTTTCTTCCAATAAACTTAACCTTTAAGTTAACTGCTATTGAATTCTCATAGATATCTATTTATGAATTTTCCTGAATTTTTTTAAAAATCATTTTAAATAATTTGTGAGATTTCAAGACATTCTTAGTGAATTTTAATAATTTGAAGGGATTTGAAATGCTTTGAACGGTTTGAGGGTATTTTTAAAAATTAAAAGGAATTTTAAAGAGCTTTAAAAAGTTTCAAGAGATGTCGAATGATTTGAAATATTTTTAGTATTTTAAAATATTCCAGGAAACTAATTTGCAGAGGTTTCAAATGATTACAAATATTTTAGGGTATTTTAAAATACTTCGAGGCATTTTAAGAAACTTAAAAAGTTTCAAGAAAATCCAAAGGATTTTAATGATTTTAAGTGAGCTGAAAAAAATGTGTAAGCAACTGTAAAGAAATGCCCTAGAATTGCAAAAGATATGAAAAGATTTTACAGGACAAGGTATTTTAATAAATTTTTTAGGATTTCGAGAAAATTCAGATTTGATATACTTTTACGGGGACTTATTATAATATTTTAATACAATTTGCGAAGATTGAAAGAGATTTGAAAAGCATAGTGGAATTTTATTTGAATTTATTTATAATTTAACCATAGCGAATTTATATTCTTATGAATTTTTGTACATTCACTTGAATTCTTTGAAATTCTCCTAATTCCTTTAAAATTCATTCAACTCTATTAGGTTCAATGATTTCTTTATATTTTATGTGTAATGAATCCTAAGTCTTTTGAACTCACAAAGAATTCTTAGAGAATTTACCAAATTCTTTAGAGTTTTTCCAAATTTATTTCAAAATTACTGAATTCAATGAATTTTGCATGAATTTCTTTCGATTCGCTTGATTAAAAAAATTTTAAAGTCCATTTTTGATTAATCTCATTGAATTCCTTTTCCTTAAATTTCTTTTAGTTCAATTCAATTTGACACAAAATCAATGGCATTTTTTGTGTTTTATCTCATTGATTAAAATTCTGAATTTAAATGTAATTGTTTCAAAGTCTTACGAATCAAATTTTGTATAATTATTTCATATTCGAAAAAAACATTAGTTACATTATCAATGCATATTTGTCACTTTTTGGGTTAGAATTTTTTAACTTTTAGTGACTTTTTCGATTTCAATATGTCAATTTTCTGCAAGTAAACACAAGGTGAGCTAAAAAAAAATAAAAATTATTAGATTTATTGGCAGTAGAACGGAAAAGTTTCTTTGTGACATTATAAACAAATTGAAGATTTTTTTTTAATCTCTCAAGATTGGGCAAGCCGATATATACTACTTCGAAAAATAATGATAAGTGTAGTGTTATTAGTTTGTACCTAAAGTAGCAACAAAAAATAGTTTTTATTTATTTTTTATTTTTTGATGCTCTTTTTCTATTTTTTGCGCATCCTGAAACATGAGCGATTGCTACAAAAGATCTGTGAAGATTTCCCTTATACAAATTTTGAAACAAATTTTTCCCTTGTCAAAAAATTAAATATCAGAAAAATTTCAATCGAATTGACAAATAGAAATAGATAAAAATTTTAAATTTCTTCTGTAAGCTACACACAAACTTATCAGTGCTCTTATTGATAGTAGAAATAATTTTTCATTTTTTCGACCCACTCTAATTAACTTAAACTTGCAAAAATGTGGGTCCATGTTTTTGGTTAGGGTAGTATATTTGGAATATGATAAGACAACAAAAAATGCGGTAATATGACAAGGGAAGATGTTATGTTAAGAGTCCATACATTTTATTTTTTTTATTCCCTCTATAAGAAAATCTATGTTAAAAATGCTACAAGGTTGGAATTTTGTTCTTTAAATATTAATGATCAGGACGAAGGAAAAATGAGCGAGGAAAGATTCAGGGAATTTTGAGAATAAGAATTTGTGGCCAGTCTGATATAAAAATAAGTTAAAATACAGAAAATGAAGAAAAGCAATCAATATAACAATTTTAGAAACGGTTAAAGAAGGAATTTTTTGGATAGAATGTCAATATTGCGGTCATATTCATAGGCAGCAGCGGATTTGGTAGTGACAAGACAAAAAGCTCAAAGGTGACTAAAGTCATAGAAACGTTTCTGCGGTTAGTTAAACCCCTTCGTCGTTGGCAAAGCCCCTTAATCCGCGTCGTGACCGTTTACACCGTCGATTAAATGCCGGCCTTAAAAACCAGGGGAGTATGAACGTGAGCTTTTCCCTCGTCACATTGGCAGTATCTTCCGTCTCTTTCTCTCCGTTTTTCTTCGTTTTTTCATTTTGTGTGGTTCTGTCTTCTTTGCAACGGTAGTGAAATCGATCCTGATACGACACTCTGGGTGCCGATTTCTAGAATTATCGATTGTCCAAATCCCATTCGAGTTGTGGATGTGATTGACCGTAGAAAAGAACTGTGCTGCGATAGGACAAATAAAATAGAAGGAGAGAGAAAATGAGAGAATTCGGCCGGAAGTTGGCTGAGTGCGGTTTGGTGTCGAGTTCGATTTTAGTTGATATCCGAGAAGATAGGCTACATCCGGAAAAGTGGTAGAGCAGAGTTATTTGAAACAAAGTGATTTCGTTTTCTGAACGAATTTAATGAAATAGTTGTGCATTGTAGAAAGAGTTGATAGAAAAACGTTTTTTTGAGACTAAAAGGCGAAATTGAGTAGTTTTCATCCGAAAATATTAAATCTAGAATTTTTAGGTATCTTTAGTACCGCCAAGCGGGGCTAACCAAGCAGAGATGAGGAAACCGCGCTACTCATAATTTTATATTTTATAATTTGATTTCCTTGCTCTGGATGAAAATCCGATAGATTTAAAATTATTGCATTATGCTTGGAAAATATAATTGTCAATAATATTTGTTTGAAATGCTTAAAAAAATTAATATAATTGCTTACATTCTACATGTAAAGCATCTAAACACAGCATCAATACTCTTACACCTATTCCCGTTTTTATCCCTTTCTTAAATAATTCCTCTTTTTCTCAGCAGTTTAAAAGAAAAATCTCCTTTAATTGTTATATTTTCTTTAAATGCGAACTTCATTAGTAGAAACGAATAACAAGACTCAACTATTTTTCGTTAAAAGTTTTTTTTTCATCGTAATGTCTCATATTATATTTTTTGTTGGAGATTCATATTTTTTGGTTTAAAAATTGTTTCTTTATATATAAAAATAATTTTTTTTAGTAGATAAAATTTTGTATGCTGAAAATGTAGAGTTTTCATTTTAAAATTCAACTATTAAATTTTTTATAAAGAATTAATTTTTTCAAGAATGCAACTAGTTGCTTGAAATATATTTATAAAAATTTATTTTATTATTTAAAGATTTGACTAATTTATTGAAAGTTCGTTCTTTTTTGTGTTAAATTTAGTTTTTTTCAACTGAAAATCTAAATACTTCATCATTAGTTGGAAACCTATTGTTCATAGTTAAAAAATATCAGAATTTGGTTCGAGATTTATGAAGTGTAATGTAAATACATCTTGTTTGTAAAAATTAAATTTTTTTAATTCAACTGTTTCATAAAGAATTTGCCTTTTTAATTTGCAGATTCAACAATTTAATTGAAATTTATTTTCCCTCTAGCCTGAAAAATCCTTCTTCTTTAAAATTTAGCTCTTTTGGTGAAAATTTGTGTTTTTAATTTCATAAACGTTTTAGTTTAAAATTAAAATCTTTCCTTGATTGAAACATTAACTATTATATTTTTCATTGAGGATGAATCTTTTTTTATTAAAAATTCTATTAAATGATTAAAAGACATTTCTTTTTGTAAGAAATGCATTTTTTATTTTAAGGCTTCATCATTCGGTTAAAAATTTAATTATTTTGTTGAAAATTAAACAATTAGTTTAAAATTGAAAGGTTTTGTTGAATTCTGCTTTTTTCAAATAGAGAATTGGTTCTTTTGAAATTAATATTTAACTGACTTCCAAACAACCAATTTTTTGATAAAAACTTCATTTATTTACTTAAAACTGCAATTGTTTCTGATTTTTTAAATTTTTGTTCAGAAATTCAAACATTTGGTTAAAAATTCGTCCATTTAAGTTTAAGATTAAACTATTTTGCTGAAAAGAATTATTTTTCAGTTTAATGTCCTCATATTTATAAGCTCATATAACAAGCAGCCCATATAAGTTCATGCTTTTACTAATAATAAACATTCATTATCATACTTTACTCATAATATTTGTTTAATTTAATCAAATTGATCATTTTATTTATTTTAAGTAATTAATTCATTAATATTTTAATAAAATATTTTAAATAGCCCTAGGGACTCATGCTAAATAAATAAATGAAATAAATATTTTGTTACTTAGATACATAGATAGATAGATAAAAGTTTATTTTTCGGCCTGCTGGCCTTAAAAAATTGACTTGCTTACACTTCCATTTTTTTACAGAATTTTCTTGCAACTAGGTCTTACAAAGTACCATCCATCCACACCTTATAACTAATCCGCTCGCTCCTATAGCCTAACCTTCCTCGCTGCGCCTCGCACGCATTTCGCTCTTTTGTCTCTATGTCTTGCATTACAAGCCTCTGTCTCCGCGGCTAACACCTAATACTTAACTACTATTTACAATATTTACATTTTTCCTACATCTACTTCCTCTCCTATTTACAATCTTTTCTTCTCCATTCCTCTTCCTCCTTTCTTCTCTTCTTTTCTATCTTACCCATCACCCCCTTCACCCATGCTACTGCCCCTTTGTCACCCCTTTCATGCAACAGTACCTCCATGCTTATCTCCCTCCTTTCCACCTCTTCACATTCCTCCTACCAATGCTCCAATTTTGCATCCTCCTTCCCGCACAATTCACACATTCTCTTCTCTCTAGAAAACTAGAACCTATTATACTTTTCCATGCACCCGCACCTCATTCTTGCTATAAGTTCCTGACTTCCTTGCTCTCGTTTCTTACACAAATATTGTGCTCTCTTCCTTGGCATAATCCACACATAGTTTCCGTTATACCTTGACTCTCTTATTCTCTCCACTCCTTCAGCTCTATCTTTCTCCATGCCATTCTTTTAAACCAATTCATATACCTTCCTTCCTTCCTCGTGCATTCTGCTAACTTCATCCATCTGCAATCTATTCGTTCTAAAATACCTTTCCCTTTCCACCTCCATATTTTCACCACTACGTATGTTCTCCTCCTCCCACCAACACTCCGTAACCAATTTACTTCCCCCCTCTTCCAAAAATTTCTCCTCATATTTACACGCTCCACTCCCTGTTATAATCCCTAAACTCGTTCTGGCTGTCTCCCTCCTGACAATATACTTCGGCGTATTTCTTGCCAACCCCAATATCCACTTTACATACCTCGCCTGTACCCTATTTACCTCATCACCTACCTTCCAACATATTTTGCCACTTGGAATATCACATTTTAATTCCTTCCAGTAATAAATTAGAAACCCCTAAAAAGAAGTTCCATTTCAGGCCCGGAAAGCGAAAACAATAGAGGAAAAATTTTGTTTATTGGTAAGAAAGGAGATTGACTACTCACATATAGCACAACCATACACTCATGTTAAAGAATATTTATTGATCAGTACACTATATAATAATGATTTACGATCGCCGTTACAATTGAAACATTAATATTTTCCAAATAAACGAAAAAGTTCTTGTACGCTGATTTGGTAATCATTTTGAGATGGAACTGAAAAGTATCAAATATTACTTAAAATTTCTTAAACTAGATCTTAATTTTTGAATATAAAGTATAGCATTTACTCACCACTTTTTCCTATTGGCAAGAAACCTTTCCCTCTTTTAATTGGCTCATAATTTTTACCTGGCCCATGCAAATTATTAAATATTATTATTTAAAAAGTGTTAAATGATATTATTTTTACATTTCGCAGGAAAAGTATATATATTGCGGAAAAAATTATGCATGATTTTTTCCACAATATATCATTTTTTCTACTGTGTCATTAGCACACATTTTTCGTTTCTCATAATATTGGTATATTTTAGAAATATTATTACCCTCTTTTCCAATCGGAGCAAAGTATTTTTTATAACCTCGTTTCATGTATACACCTGCTCATGAAAAAAATTAAATAAATTTAAAAGTAACTCACTTAAATTCAAATATCATAATTTTGAATACGCTTACTTCAAATTACCAATAATATTATATTAATGAAAAACTTATTCACCATCTTTTCCTAACGGAGCGAAATGTTTTCGACGAATGACTAATAGGTCTTTTCTCTGTTGACGATCTGAGTAAAATAAATAAATAACTATACATAAACTTACATTTCTCCATCCCAATTTTTTATATTAAGAAAATTATTAAATATAAGTGAACTCACCATCTTTTCCAATAGGAACGGTGTTGTGTCGCCTAATAATTGACAGTTCTTTATTTTCATGTTGATCTAAATCAAATAAATGAATTATTATTTTTAAAAACTTTCATGAAACTCACATTGCTTAATTCTTGTTTTCTTATTTTTTTACATTAAAGTTTACAAAATATAAGTCAAATATTTAATGACCATCTTTCCCTGATGGAGAAGTATTATTTCCAATGATGATTGATAAATTGCTTCTTTTATGTTTATCTAAATAAGAAGAATTATTTAATCATTTAATACTTGAAAACACTTTTTCTGGGATTACATATTGTAGTTCTCAATAATGTACAATAAATTTGACAAAATGTAAGTCAATTATTTATTCATCATATTTTTCTAACAGATCAGTATTCTCTCCTAAAAGAATTAATAGAACATTCCTTCAATGTTGATCTAAATAAGAAAAATTAGTTCATAATTTGATGCTTGAAAACACTTCCTTTAGGTTTACATTTCTTAGTTTTTATTTTGGCGTGTAAATAGAATTCACTAAATAAAATTCAATTATTTATATAGAATTCCATCATGATTAAGGGATCGTTTATTCTTTCAAGTTGATCTAATTGCAAAGAATGAATTATAATTTAATATTTAAAAATACTTTCTTCGACTTTGAATTAAAAGTTTTTTTTCTAATTGAAATTAAAAATTGCAAGGCAATTATTTATTTACCACCTTTCAATTCCGGATCGGTGTTCTTTCCTGTAAGGATTAATGGAATATTACTCCCATGTTGATCTAAATAAGAAGAATGAGTTAATAATGTAATGTTTAAAAACACTTTCTTTATGTCTACATTTCTTAGTTATTATTTTTGCGTGTAATTAAACATTTGAAAATGTAATTGAATTATTTTTTATTCACCATCTTTCCCTACCGTATCGGTATGCTTTCCTGTGAGGATTAATGGAACATTTCCGCCACGTTGATCTAAATAAGAGGAATTAGTTAATAATTTAATATTTAAAAAACCGTTATTTAGAATGAAATTTCTTTGTTCTTATTTTTGGGTGCAATTAAAATGTACAAAATATCATTCAGTTATGTATGCATCATCATTCCCTAGTGGATCGGTTTACTTTTCTATAATAATAAATAGATTATTACTTTCATGCTTATCTAATAGAGAATTAATTAAGAATTTAATGTTTAGAAACATGTCCTTTAGGTTTACATTTCTTAGATCTTATTTTTGTTTGTAATTGAAATTAACAAAAGATTGAAAGTGACACTGCAGGATTTCGAGGGTTATAATTAAACTAAGAACTATTTTTCACAGATTTCCAGGAATTTTTAAAGATTTGTAAATATTTTCTAGGATAAAAGCTGCTTTTAAGGTATATAATGAGGCTGCAAAAAATGCACAGGATTTCAAAGAATATCTACGAGTTTTAGACCATTTCAAAAAATTGTAAAATATTTAACAGAAATTTGAAGTATTTCCAAATATTTGAAAGGATTTTAAGAGAATTCCTGAATTTTAAAGAGGTTTTAACAGATGTAACTGAACTTCAAAGTATTTTAAAAGGTTTTAAAGGATTTTTTGGATATTAAGAGATATACATGTTTTTTAGTGATATAACGTTCAATGATTATTATAAAGTTTTGTGAGAGATTTCGAAGTATTTTATCAGGTTTCCAAAAAAATTCAAAGTGATTTGATTAAATTTCAAGGTATACAAAGGGGTCGCGATGATATCACAGGATTTCAAATGATTCAAAGAGATTTCATTAAATTTTAATAAAAAGCTTAAATTATTTTACCCTTATTAATTCTCCTTATTTAAGTTGATATTTAATAAATATAGGTCAAATTCTTATTCACCATTTTCCCCTGACAAACTCAAACGACGATATTTACTGCGTTGCATAAATAATACACCTGAGGCTGAAAATTATAAAAATATGTTTAAAAAAAATCTGCAATTAAATTACAATTACATGTTTGATAAATATTACATTTTCTGTTGAAAAATAAAATTCTGTTTTACTGCATGCAATTAAAAAAAAAATAAATATTCCTATTTATATGATGCGCAACATATCTATTGCTTATATTTTTTTTCTGTTAGAAATATCAGTTCTAAAAACTTAAAAAACATATACAGAGGAATGGATTATACAAACTAGATATTACAACTAGAGGATAATATCCCGTTGATAAGATCATATTAATGCATATAAACTGTATTTTTTTCTAATCCGTAAAGATTTGACCGAATATAATCTTCAGAAATTAAATCGTAAAATCTCAAATTAAAAAAAAAATCTAGGCATCCGTAGAGTCTCATATGATCATGATTAGTTCGAAAATGTTTATGTTATAGATTTTAATATCTAAGATTATATGGTATTTTAATATCCAATATATTATCTAGTAATATCTTATTTTTTATTCCCAAATGTATTCAATGTTTCTTAGTGTACTTTATAAATTTGTTTTGTATTAAAAATGCACTTACTGACAACAATGCCTGTTGAGATGAAAATCACACATAAAATTATTTTCATTTTCTTTCCAATTTTATTTCCAGGTAATTTTCTACACTGTTAAATACTGTACCGAGATACTCAATGAAATAAATAAAATAATCTGATATTCCGGAGAATTTTTCCCTGTCTTTGACCTGAATTACTTAGACCGAGATTAGATAATGCCTTAAAAATAAGACGCATTTTCAAGATACAACCTATTTTTATCACACTTTATTTTCTTTTAGATTAATAAGGCTAACATGACGGGGAATACATTTAATTTAGATCATGGAGAACCGCAACCTTAATTTTTGCAAACGCCAAATAAAATTTAAGGCATAACAACAGCTTTTTAATGTAACATAACTTATATTGCAGTGTAAACAATTAAAAACATAGTATTTTAACCCATTCCGAAGAAACGTACGTTAATATGCTTTATATTTATATCAAAAAAGATGTTTGTGAAATTATTAAGTGACTCTCAAATCCTATTACAACAACTTACATTTATCCTGGTTAACTGTTCTGCCTTTTGAATCATTATTTAATACTAGTTACATTATTATATAAGGTGTTTAAAAAATTAAATATTTCCGGACTTTAGGGACAAATATATTATGGAAAATTTTGTAAATGTGATTTCAGTTTTCACAGTATTATTTTTGCAACAAAATAGTCGAACAATAGTTGATTTGTCAACTTTCGAAGGAGAATCTTTATTAAAATGATGGAATTTTCAAAGAAAGAGAATAAGCTTAAAAGCAGTTACATTTACAAAAAGATTGTTTTGATTTTTAAAAAATCAGTTACAATATTGTTGAATTTTCAGCTAAGGAAGATGAATTTATGACAAAAAAAAGAGTTTTGTACCAAAAGATAAACTTCCAATTCAAAAGGGGAGATGTTTCATTCAAGAACACGAATTCTTATCCAAAGGTAATATAGTAAACTTAAGAATTAAAAATAATTAACTTTCATTTATACAAATTGAATTTTTAACAAAACAAGATGACTTTTCCACCAAAAAATAAATCTTCTACCAAAAGTATGAATTTTTGACGCAAAAGAACAAATATTCTATCCAAACATATATATGTTAAATAAAATAAAAGATTTTTTGGACAAAGGAGATATCTTTTTAAAAAATGGTTGAATATCGAACAAAAAAATAATTAAATTCTCAATCAAAAGTAGAATTTTTAATTCAAAAGAGATTCATTCTGAATCAAAAATATAATAGTAGACTTTTGACATAAAAATAATAAATTTTCAAGAAAAAAAAGATTAAGTTTTAACCAAAAAATATGACTTTTTAACATAGCAGTTGAATGGCACTAAATTCCAGACTAATTCTTGAATTTCACAGTCACTGGCCTCTCTAATAATATATATTTTATTTTAATTTTTCATGTTAAGGTTTTTGACCAGGTAAGTTAATTACTAATTTTGATATTAATCTTTTGTCTACTGGTCCAGAATCAATATTTCATAAATATTTTTTGTTTTAAATTGTAAAAAAATGATCGAATCCCAGCGGAGCTAGAGATCATTTTTTCACAATTTAAAAAATAAATATATACAAAATATTGATTCCGGACCAGTAGACAAAAAAATTAATACGAAAATT
>NC_046659.1:75776721-75779531 GCF_010883055.1 Belonocnema kinseyi | reverse complement strand
TTGTTTGTTTTGTAATCAAGTGACAAAAATCAATAAAAGATTGGAAATCTTGTTATACAGTAGAAAGTAATTCTCATTTAAAATGAAAAATAACATGTCAAATAGCAGAGATCACCATTAGAGGTAATCAGTCCTGACGTGAAGGAATGGAGGATTCTATGTTCTTTCTCCTATTCGATTCTTTTGTCTTTTTTTCCTCTTACAACCTAATATCACGTACTACCCTAGGTCCCGCTAAAAGTTGGATTACATCCTCCACTCAACGAAGTCGTTAAGGAGTCGTTCGAAGAAGGCGCACCTCGCATCATTTTACGATTTGAACGAGTTGCATAACGGTTTCCAGCAGATCCCTAGGGTTTTTGGACGCAAAGTTTTTTGTAACGTAAAAGGAAATAATAGGTTTCCTCCTAATCCAAAAATCTAGATTTTTTTCTAAGTGGCGCTTAAAAATTATTAGAAACTAAAACAAGTATCCAGGCTGAGAAACTGTTCTTCGAACAAAATCATAAATAGAAAATTAGTCAAAGTATGCGCCGCGCGCCTATAAAATGGCGTTTCGTAACCTAATGACGTTAATTTGGTCACCTACCCTCTCGCCTCACTTAATTTTCCTTCCCTTACATTATTCTTCTCTAGGCTAGCCCATCTTCTTCCTTCTTAGCTCCCCTCTTACCCTGCTTCTACAGCCCTACTTCCCCTCCCTAATTCACCCTTATCTTCAATCATTTCCCCTACTTTCCCTCCTCTTACTTACCCATATCAGTCCTACTGCCCCTTCCCGCACTTCTTCAGATTTTTCCTAAATCCCCTCTTTCTATTTACTCTAATTCTCCTCCACTCAATTCCCCTAATTATCCTTTCTTAATTTCCCCTGTCTTCCCCTAGTTCCAATCCCCTTGTTTTCCCTCACTTTTTATAATTCCTTCCCCACATTTCCTTGCGCGTTCCTTAATTTACACTAGTTATTATTGTTTACCCTACTTCCCCTACTTCATCTTTTCTCATGTTAATTTTAAAAAAATTTGGAAACAATAATTAATAATTGTGAATTGAAAGCGATTTAATTTTTTTAACAGGTTGAACGACTTAGAATTAGAAATGTTCAACATCAAATAATTTTATATTACGTGAAATTAAAAAAAGGACAATACCTCTAACTAAATGAAAAATAATTAAACTCGTATCATTTAAAAAAAAGAGACATTTTCAACTGAATAATTTTTGAATTTAAAGTTTGAAATTGAAAAATTTGGAATCAGAAATTTTTGATAAGAAATTTGTAGAATTGAATTTTGAAAATTAGGCTTCTTATTTTCATTAGAGCAGATTTGCAATGTTATCATCTCTAATTGAATATTTTCGGATTAGACCGTTGAAAATTGGATCATTTTTAAAGTTTAAAGCAATTAGAATTTGTCATTTTAAAATTGAAAAAAAACTAAACAGTTTAAAGTCCAAGCTTCTGAAATTCTGGAATTTCGAACTGTCAAAACATTTAAAAAAATATGATTTGGGATTAAAATTATTCAGATAAATTTTTCTAAAATAATAAATAAATTCAACGTCATTTTGACAGGTTAAAAGAGAAAATTTTCCAAGTGCGTCTTTTCAGTTTGAATTATTCTAAAAAAAACCTTTCTGAATAAAGTAATCTGGTATAAAAACATTATAAATGAGAAAATGTCTTCTACGGAACTTTAAAGATTGAACGGATACGAACTTTATTAAAACCGAAAAAAATTTCAATGACTACCGAATGTGTATTCAAACTTTTGTATACCTATCGCTATAAAATTTAAATTACTCCAAAGAAATTTACATCCTTTAAAAATCTAATATTCTAAAATTTTTTATTGCATGTTTCAAAATTCAACCATTTTAATTTTGAATGTAAGATAAAAACCTGCGAAAGATAAAAATCGAAAATTCAGCATCAAACATAAAAATGTATTATAAATTAAATAAGTAATTAAATTACTCATTTATTATTTTCAAATCGTTTAATTCTAAACACTTTAATTAGAATTATTATTTATATTTGAAAACTTCCAATCAAATATTTAATAAGTTAAATCATTTATTTTTTAAAACCTTTAGCGAAAAATCAGAAATTTTTTAGATAATTAAAATATTGAAAATCAAAACAAAATAATACAAAGCAAGATTGCTATCATTCAAATTTTGATTTTATACTTGGTTCTCAAATATTCTTACTTTTAAAGCTTGAATTTGAGAAATTATCGTCTTAATTTTTCATTGACTGACTGTCAAGACTTGAATATTAAATTTTCTAATTTCGAAAGATTTGATAGTGAAATTCTCCTCATATATTTATTATTTGAATTTAAAAATACAACATCATGGAATTAAAAATTAGAATTTTCAAAAAATTAAGAAGTTTCAAACAAAACATGTTCGAATTCTTGCTTCTAAACTGAAGGAAGTTTACTCTTAAAACCTCTAAAATTAAATTCTTTCAGAATTTCCCATTAAAAACTATAATTTTTATTTAGTGTAGTAATAAACATTTTAATACTTTTCAATCTAGTTTTAGAATACGTAGTTAGACAAGTACAAACAGAACCGACGGGCTCGACCCTCAATGGGATATTACAAATTTTGGGATATGCTGATGATCTTGATATACTCGGAGACGATAAAGAAACGGTAACTAAGAATGCAGAAATACTCATTACAAAAGCCAAAGTAATAGGCCTAGAAATTAGCGAATCAAAAACTAAATACATGATCCTCGATAGAGCAGGCGATAACGATGAAGAGGTCGATTTAGCGGTCGGAAATATGAAATT
>NC_046659.1:75722274-75776621 GCF_010883055.1 Belonocnema kinseyi | reverse complement strand
ATGAGTGGATGGATGATGCACAGGATAGAGACGCGTGGCGGTCTCGGGTAGATGAGGCAATGAACTTTCGAGTTCCAAATGCTGATAAATAATAATAATAAACATTTTAAGGATAATAAATATACAGGTTGGACACGCTGGGGCTTACATACATGGCGAGTTAAATGCTAACCGAATTGCACAACAGTAGGGGAGAAGCCATTATACAGGGATATTTTCATATTTCGCGCCTTCAAAGTTTCATTCGGATCGGCCATTCGGTCAAGTCCGTGCATCTTCGGATCAAGTTTATGATAGTTTCCATGGTTTCGTTCGAAACTTCAAACAGATATAAGTGTCAAAAGAATATAGGTTATATTAGTGAGACATGGGAACTGAGAAGTAAACGTCATTTTTTGCTGTGTTAATAACATTATAGAATGGCTGCTGAGTGACAAATACTATAAAATAGTAATAATATTCTGCGCTTCCAGTGTGCGAAGAATGAATAGTGTTTAACGCTTATTTTTACGGCATAAAAAATATATTATGAATAGACAGGATATGTTTCAAATAAAGTGAATGAAATATTACATGCGAAAACTTTAAATTGACATTGCCTACATTTTCTGACAGCGATGAGGGCAAACAGGTGAATCTGGATATAACCGTTTGAAGTTTTAAACGCAACCATGGAAACTATCATAAACTCCATCCGAAGATACACGGACTTGGCCGAATGAACGATCCGAATGCAACTTTAAAGGCGTGAAATATGAAAATACCCCTGTATAATGGCTTCTCCTCTGTTTTTGTGCAATTCGGGTAGCATTCAACTCGCCATGTATGTAAGCCCCAGCGTGTCCACCCTGTAGATTGGCAATAGGCATCATATCATCTATTATCAAGTAATATTCAAAGTGATTAAATCGATTTTTTATATAAAAAATCGTATTCTTATAAAAAAATCACTTTCATTTATAACGTTGAAAATTAAAGAATTACAGATATTGTGAAACTTCAAGGTTTAATTATCATAAAAACTTTGAAAATGATATTCTTCATAATTTTAAACTTTTAAATTTAATGAATTCAAGCGCAAAGAATTAAAAACTAAGCAAATCTAATCTTTGTTTCAAAATTGCAGCATTGTAAAGAAGGTATTGAAATTGAGTCTTCGAAAATCAATTATCCTCAAATTGTGCATTACAATGTTTAAGATTCAATCATTTTACTTTCAAAATACGGAAACCACAACTTGAAAATAAACAATAAAATATTTACATGCAAGGGGAACAACTTTACATTGGAGATAATTTTATAACATTTCAAATACAAATTTCATAATTATATTACCATAATTATATTATTTATAATTTGAAGTAAATATACGGCTCGCATAAATTTGATTTTTTAATTTGTCAAAATTAAACTAAGGTGGCTCTCACCACGAAGAAAAAAATTCCTCACTCATATTTTTCTCCGTTTTCTACTCCAACTGGGTTTAATTTTCTGCGCGTACACGAATGCATTAAGTTTCTATGTTCAACTTGCAAGTAGATAAAGACTTTTTGATGTATTACAATGGTTGTTTCGCATGAAAGGCCTTAATCAACAAGCAGAAATTTATGGCTAAGTGGCGTAAACAATTACCTGAGCAGAACTTTTGAGTATCGCAATGCTTGCAGATTGCTACAAGACTAGTAAAGATTTATCGTGGTGTGCTTAGAATAAGTATTATTATTTCCAACTCAATTTAATTAAATAATACAGCTATTAGCAAAACGAACGCGTTACCTGCATTTTTGTTGTTCGATTTGATAAATGATCCACCTGAAACATAATAATTCTAAAGAATCTCTAGAGAAATTAAAAAAACATATATTCCGGTAGAATTTCATCAAAATCACTTGAAATATCCAGATGTATAAATAATTGAATGCGTTTTCCCGTAAATATTCATTAATAAAATAGCGGCTCTCTCTCATTAGAGTAGAACTCAATTTACTGGAAAAATGTCCAATTTATTTCGTGTTAATAATATATCGTCGAGGTCTGAACCTACCCTCGATGCAAAAATTTTTTTCGAAATGGTAAAAATAGATTTATATCATTAATAATATTGTACAAACTTTTCTGCTTTATTTGTTCGATTTTAAACACAATAGCATTCATCAGAAATATTTTTAGTTTATTTGTTGTCGAGAGGTCAGAGTTGAATGGGCGGGAAAATCTCAATTCCGACTCCTCTCCTTCCCTATCGTTACCCTCGGCTAAATAAAATCACTTTTGATCAATTGAGGTATATTTCTCTTTGCTTTTGAATTTCTATAGAAGTTTATTTTAGAAAAAACTTTTTAACGAAATCCTCTTATCGAACATGTCACAACTACAAACAATATACTAAAACAATACTTTAACAGACTTCACAGCACAAAAATGTTTTGAAAAGAGGAAATAGAGTGACTTTTCAAGAAAATACAGAAATAATAGGGCAACAAATTATTTTTAATAAAATTAATTTAGAGAATTTTTATTGACTTCAATATGAAATGCTTAGAATTTCAAGTCGAGCCTTATTGCATTTCCAACAAAATGGTTGAATTAAAAAAAAAAAACGAGATAATTATTTTCTACCAGAAGAGCTGGATTTTCAACAAATTAGTTGAATTTTCATGCTAAAATGTTAAATGTTGAATCAAAAGTCATATTCTTTAAAACAAAATTGACTTTAACTCCTAAAAAGATTAATTTTGAACCTAATAGTCGAATTTTGAAACCACAAAATGAACTTAGACCGGAAACAGTTGAATTTTTAACTAAATTATCGAATTTTAAGCCAGAAGATTTAAATGAAGATTTTAAATGGTTGAATTTTTAACAAATAATAAAGTAATTATCAACTTAAAAGTTACAGTGGTAAACAAATCATTGAACTTTCAAGCAAAAGAAAGGAATTTCCAAACATCAGAATAATTAGATTTTTAATAAAAAGAGGAATTTTCAAGCCCATCGTTGAATTTTCGACCTGCAAAGATGAATCTTAAAAAAATAGTTAAATTTTTAGCAAATAAAAATTGATTATTCACTGAACAGTTATAGTGGTAAACAAATAATTGAACTCATAAACAAAAGTGAGGCATTTTCAACGAATAGTTGAATTTTAAAACTAAAAATATGAATTTCCAACCAGATGGTCCAATTTCTAAGCAAAAAAGATTAAACTCCGACTGTTATGTAATGAAGAGAAATTCTCGACAAAATATGTGAAATTTGGAAGCAAAATGTCATTATAATAGTCGAATTTTCAACTAAAACGATGATAAATCTTACAAAGTCTGATTTAACCAAAAAATGAACTCCCAGCAAAAAATGTTAAAGTTGATATTAACACTAAAACAGGTTAACATTTTAAATAAATAAAAAACAGTTAAATTTAACCACAAAAGACAAATTTTCAACAAAGTAATCGAACCCTTCACTAAAAAAGAATAATTTTTAATAAAACATTTGCATTCGAAAGAAAAAATTCCAGAAGAAATGATTGTTAAACCCGAAAAGATCATTTTTTATAAAAATTATTGCAGATTCATCCATGATAGATTTTTTATTGAAGAGAGAAGAAAAACTTCTACGAAATTATTACATTTAAAAAAAAGACAAATTCTGTAAAAAACATTAGGATTTTCCATAAACAAGTTATTATTAATATGTAAAGATGAATTTTCCAAAAACCGCTGAATTTTATTAACCTGAGAAATTTTTAAATATTAGTTAAATTTTCAACCAAATAGATGGATCTCCGATAGCCAAAGTGAATTTCTTACAAAGTAGTTCAATTTTCCACCAAGCAGTAGAATTTTCAATCTAGAAGATTGATTTTTTACAGAAAATGCACAAATTTGTAACTAAATTGTATAATTTACAAGAAAACATTTGAATTTTTAACCAATCGAATCAAGGCTTAAAAAAGTAGTTTAACTTTTAACTATGCACTTGAATTTTAAACCTAAGTAGATGAGACCCAGCTATGAGAATCATGGAGCGGTATGTGAGCTCGGACGAACACACTAAAAGTTTAATGGCCACTTATGGGTCACCTGGCCCTGCACGTACTATCCATTTCCCAAAATTCAGAATACTCGAGTTTAAAAGCCCGGAAAGCTGCTGTCTTCAAAAGGAAAACAAAATGTTTAGTTGAATCAACAATGTCACATGGCTCAGTGCGAATTCGATTCTCGCAATTCGTGCTCGACAGCTGGACGCGCCTAGTCATGAAGAACGCTCGATTAGCCTTCACTATTGTAAAAGCAACCCTTTCGAGAGTCGTGTCCTAAATCGGATTTTGTACTTTTAGCAAAAACGATCCTCTCTACACGCATTCGGTTTCGTTATCCTGCGACGCGCTTCCAGGCTCATCGAGATGATCAGTATCACCTCCATTCGTTTGTTTATCAGCGAGTGAGATTTAATGCACTTCTCTTGCAGAATAAAAGAAAAGCAAGAAAAAGGGAATGGAAAAAAAAACGAAGCTTCGGATTGATCGTCATTCGACGTTTGCGTTATTCGTTACCGAAACGGTTTCCGTCGACGAAGAGCATGGTTTTCGATGGGGTAGTGGGCCAGAAAGGGTTGGTGGGAAATTGGGGGGTTGCAAGGGGATGGAAAAGTGGTAGGAGATGGAGAGCGTTTCCGAGATTCGAGGGACAGGCCACTAAATTTCCCGTTCAATTTGGATGGTACACGGTTCGAGCAGCACAGAGTCGATGTACAACGGTTCGCCAAAATGGTACTCGGGCTCAGACGATCTGGGGAATACCGATGGTAGACTCGCAAAATAGACTATAGATAGATACTTATGTATGTTCCCGTAATATGTTATAGTACATACACAGGGTGCAATGACATTACAATCCTTGCAAATGGTAATAGAGGAAGCTTCCTATTGGCTGATACAAGCAGCCAAACTCCTAGCCTCTGGTTGTTGATCCTACCAACCTCGAGCACGCATCATTTAATCCGATATTAATCCAACGGAACACTGGTGATTTAACTTACGTGCTCTACATACTCGAAATTAAGAAGCATATTTAAAGACAACTTTAAAATGAGTTTTATATCGAAATTAATTATTTATTCGGGAATCGATTCATTTATTTTAGTTTAAGCCTTCGAGATTTAGAATGTCCCCAATTAGTCCATCCGTGTTCCAAGATGCCTGGAAGCAAAAAAATTATTAATTTGTATGAAGTCTATCAGTGATTTCTGTAGAAACTTGTGAAAGCTTTTGCAAAGATCTGTTTAAGGGATTAAAAAATCAAAATGGTGCATATAATTTCTGACCTATCACCTACGTGTGACCTACGTGTAGCATTTTATATTTCACCTCCTTCTTTTGTATTTTACTATTGTCCTCTAATTTTTGAAATATGGTCTATAAACCTTGACCCTTAGCATATGAACTATGAATATAACATTTAATATTTAAAATCTCCTTTTTTAACGTTTGGCCGCTGACGTTTATCAATGATTAAATTCTGAGCCTAATGACCTATGGATACATGTTTGTACACCAAATGAAGGAAGATAGAAGACAAGTGACCCAAAACATTTATTTTTATTTCATGAAACAATACACTAAATATAAAAAAAAGAAATTTATGACAGTTTAATTTTTTAAAGTGTTTTGTTCGATACCTCAAAATAATTTCAATTTTTTTTACGAAAGGGAAACATTTGTCAGAATTCAAAGGAACGGAAAAAGTATTTAAGAGATTAAACAACACCCTCAGAAATAAAAGAAACTCTTTTTATGAACAAAAGATGAATTTTTGAGCTCCCTACAGTTTATAATCTCTAAATATTTCATAAGTTTCTGGTGAAATAAATACAAACATTAATAAGAAATTTTTAGATTCAAAAAAGTTGTTAGAAGATACTCTCATAAGTAAAAAATTAACCCATTTATGATTTAACCATATGTTTGTCTTTAATTTTCAAGCTCTATATAGAATTCTTTTAATGCCCATACAGTTTAACAAATTTGGCATATCTTGAATTTTATATTTGATTTCATAAAAATACCTAATTATTTCATTAAATTTTAAAACGAGTAGTTTCTGATACAAAAAACTGTCTTATGCCTACTGCTTTGTGTATAAGATTTTCTAAATAATGCTAGAAATGCAACAAATATTTGGATCAGAAAATGTATTGAGCTCGAAAATTAATTATTTGTTAAGAAATAGGGATGTTTTTTCTTAATTTAGACAGTGTTTTTAACTTTTCTGTTTAAGGATGTTTTCAAGCCCTTTTTCTAAAATAGGATTATCGACTCAAAAAAGCATATGAATTATAATACGTATTGTGGTGAGATAATTTTTCAAAATAATATGTGTGGAAATTGTTTAAAGAATTAAAAGATTTATTTTTCATGCGAGTTTTTGGAAATTTTTTTGCAATGCTGTTACTCAACAATCATAAGTCTATAGAGCCTTTGCTTCTTTTAATTTCGAATAAAATTTTACCTCATTTGAAAGAAAAACATTTCGTAGATTTTCTCTGAACTGGCTAAGTCTTTCAATCAAACTTATTACGCCTCAATTTAGCACTGCATTGTTTTGAAATCAAGTTTTCTTTTTATGAAAATTGAATTACCAATCAAAGTACAAAGTGGAAAAAATTTGCGCTTCAAGCGAAAAAGCTTAAAAAGATTAGTTGTTTCCTGAAAAATTATAGCGTTTTTTTGAGACGCCGTTCATTTTAAAAATAGATTCTCACAAATGATTGCTTTTTTACAAGCGATTCCTTTCGTATTCAATATGGCCAAGTTATAGAATGAAAACAATTAATTTGTATTAAAAATAAAATGGGTTAAAGATAGACAGTTTTGTGTGTCTTCCGGAAAGTTCAGAATTGGGCACTTACACCCATATTTTCCGTGACCCTTTATATATTTTCAGCGGCAATTAAAACAAAGTAAGCATTTTTTGTGAAAAATGGTTTCTTGGCCCCTAAGAACTTTAAAAAAAATTTAAAGCATGGGTTATTTAATTACAAAAAGGAATAATCTGCAAAGGACTTATTTTAGACATGAGAAATGTACCAGTTTTTAAGCCACCCTAATAAATATTGTTAATACATTTTTTGACTAAATCAGTCTGATTTAGTTGATGTATAAAATAATTATATAATGGAAAATTTTTAATTGTTCCTTATCAGTTTTGTGATTGTTGGGAGTTTGTCATTGACGCTCTTGTTCCATGCGGTCACATTTTTTAGTATCTTTCGCTCGACACCTTGCGATCGCGGTTGGATAGAGCTGGGCTCTATCCAGCTTTCTCATTTTATTTCTGCTTCGACTTCCATGCTGGGCCCTTGTGACCTCTTTCTGAAACCAAGTTACATTATTTAAAGTGATATTGATTTTCGCTTCGAATTCCCACCCGTGAATTTAGACTAGCTTTTTTAAATATTAGTTGAGTCTTATTTTTGTGAATGAGCAATATTTTGTTTCAATCATTTTAAAGTGACAATACGTTGTAGCCTCGCTAATCCACATCAGCCATAATTAATTCTCTAATACACATATTAATAAATATAATTTTTATAATATAATTCAAAGTCTGATTAGAAAATTGTCCCTGTAAAGTAGAATGGGCGACATGTACCATATATAGAAGGCTTATATCTAACTCACATCATCTCCTAAATTACATTGATTCCTCATTAAAGTGATGATTTACAATGCTTCTCTCGTAACTGTTCATATATAAGCTAAGCTACTAATACAGGCTTACATCTCCACCTTCGAAATCCATATACCGGGGCTCATACAAACATTCTAGTAAATTTATACGTACAAGCTGGTTATGAGGGTAGTAGCAGCAGGCAGCTAGCGGCAAGTTATGCACTATATTATCTGGATAAGATCGGCTTGTTTAATGATATACTCCAGATGAGGATGCGTGCGGAGGTGGCTGCATAAATGAATGTCGTCACTATTTTAAGAAAATTTTATGCAATTTTACCCTTACCTTGTCGCCCGAAGAAAGTGTTCACAAACTTTACACTTTATAATTTCTGCAATTTATCCGCGATTCACGAGATTGTGGCTTATATGCCTTATTCAAGATTGTTCCGGATATTTTTTACGACCTTTGATCCTGATTAATGATTGATAGATCTATCGTGACTCGATTTAATGTCAAGAAGGCAAAGCACAATTTATCATCAGCGTTTTTCATAGAATGCTTTCAATGAAATAAATGAGAGATAAAAAAACGTTATGATACCAGCTGCTATTTTCTAGAAATTACTTATGGCTGTAAAGAAACTCGGTTTGCTCAAACTAGCTAGCATATTTTACTTTTTCATGGTTAAAAATAAATCGGAAATTGGTTTTATGGTATCACTTCTTGCAATGCAGTTCTATTTGATGTTGTTTTATACGATCCTTGTAAAGAAATCCAACTTATGTTCAGTTCATTCGACTACTATGTTTACCATTAACTTTTTCTGAAAGAAAAATCTAAATATTTAAAAAAAATGAAAGGATGAGTCTCTGAAAAGCTTAGCTTCTTTTCGTCTTGTTCTTTAAAAAAATCTAGTTAGAATGAGAATCTAGAAAGAGATAACCTATTTGATGAAATTAAATTACAATAATGTTTGTTCTATCCAATTTGAGATACGATTAACGAACTGTCATCAAATTCATGAGTTCTAAGGTGAATCTGTCGGAGTTTTAAAGTGAATGACGATATGACACGAAATAACTCAGATCAATTACAGATATATACAGATATAGTGTTGGCAAATCACTCTTTCTACGGCTTAGTTTGTTAGTTTATAAGCATACGTCACTCTCACATCTCATAAAAATCGGTTTCCAATTTAATTTGTAACGATTAAAAATAAATGCTTTTATTTAAATGATAATATCAAATTCTTATCGTGGAAGATCGAAACCACAATGAATTTCATCTAAACTTAGATTCATTAAAAACATGATGCAGTGTTGGGGATATACTTTTTAAAAAAATTCATCTTAGCTACAGTTACTTCGTGAAAATAGTGACTTGTTACATTTCTAATTACTGATTTAAGTAACCTGAAGTTTCTGCAAAGCTGATGTTTTATGCATGGAAATATTACATATGTAAAACACTATTCGAATTTACAAAAAATAAATCTATGATGTGACTTTTTAATATTTAAAATTGAAATATTCTAACATATAAAAAATTGGAAATAGCATTGTTTTCTGTTATCCAAGCTAAATATTGTAGCTTCTTAGATAAAAAATTTTAAAAATCTAAAAATTTAAAATTAAACATTGTTAAAATTAGAGAACTTTTGGTTTTAAATATTCGACATTTTAACAAATTAAATCGCGATTTTTTGTAATTGAATTTATGATTTTAAAAATTAAAAATTATGGAGTTAAGTTTTAGCATTCAAATTTATACATACTTCATGCGTTAAATTCAAAATTTCTTGAATTTGGTAAATTTAGATTTAGAAACTTGATGAAATCATCAAAATAATCTAAAATAAAGAATTTGTATGCATATATCCCTAAAATTATAGAGTTTTCTTTTGTAAATCTTTGAAATTGAACTTTTCTAGCAAAATATCTCGAGAATTTCATAGTTTTAAATTTTAGCTACTCAAAAATGTAGAAATTTTTACTGTCAATCTTAAAAATTCGAGTTTTAAATTTTGATAATTTACTAATAAAAAATATGAAAATTTTTAGTTTCGAAATAAAAAATTCTGTTGTTTTAATCATTTACATAAAAAATTTCTTTATTTTTGAACAGTCAAAATTGAAAACATCAATTTTATAGTTAAAGAACAAAATTCACGTTTTGAAATTAGTCCAAATTTTATCATTTTTTTTCACAAATTTTTGAAATTTAAAAATTTTAAACTAAATATTACTAAAATTTTAGAATTTTTAAATTTAAAACCTTAGAAATTGCAAGAAATTTTACAGTTTCAAAAAATCTCCAAGTTTTATGATTTGTGTTCAGAATTTCTTACATTTAGACAGTTTTCAATTTTAAAATCCCCTTTAAGTGAAAATTAAAATTTAAAGAAGTTTTGAGTTTGAAAATGAAAAAGTTCAAATCTTGATGACTTGTATTTGAAACTTTTAAAATAGAAAGAAATTAGATTGAAACCTTGACTTTTGCTCTTTAAAATCATCCAAATTAAGGAATTTTTATTTACCCATTTTTAGTTTTGATGGATCTTCACTAGAAAACCTTCAAGGACTATTTTAAAAAGCTGTCTAAAATTTTATAACTTTAAAACGTATGCATTCATAAATAAACAAATGTATATAATAACCAAATTAAAATTTAAATTGAATTAAATCAAATTTGTATGAAAGCAGATGTACCTTAAAATTTTTTTTTCAAATATATGATTTAAAATTACAATTTATAGACCATGAAATTAAAACATATATTTTAGTTTGATAGACATGTAATTGAAATCAGAAACGTGTAAAGAACGGACTTAGCGCGCTATTTTTTTTAGTATTTAATATCCCATTACCTAAAAATTAAAAAGGAGAAATAGAATCTAAAAAATTGTTTAAATATGATGTTCTTTCAGAAAATGTAGATCTTTAATATCTATGATCTTAAAATAACACTGGAATTCAGAATCAGCCATGGAATCAGCGTACGTTCTGCTCCAATGCTGCTTTCCTACGAGCACTCTACTCTATTTGCGTAATTTGATAAGGTATACGAGAGCGCGGGACCAGCGAGCGGACAACCAGGAGGAAATCAGAGGACTTGCTGAGGACATTATGCAGAACGATAGCTTATCAAAACTCGCTTACTTATTCCACTCCCGCTTTGTCGATACTCTAAAATTTTTGCTCACTTTTTTAAAAATCTAAGTGGAATAAGAAAAGCATTTAGTACTTGAATTCATTATCTTGAACTAAAACAAATTCATTTTAAAAACTCCTTTAAAGTGTATGGATATGAATTTGGGAAGCTTTTCACCTGGAGTGTTTGCCAGAGACATTTATCTCATTAAGTAATATGGAAATTCTATATTGATCTAAAATTGATATATCTTCCTTAACTTCCCTTTCTCACGTTTCTCATATGATTTCCTTGATCCCTTTAGAATGTGGAGGCAAGAAAGGAGTCAGTTACCCTTCACCGGAGAGGAATTTGACTTAATGGTATAATAGTAATAAGCATTTCTGACGCGTTTTCTTTTTCTAATTAGGTATTTTAAATAAGGTCCTTAACACATCTTTTTTTGTGAGTTCAAGGTCATTCTTGAAGTAGCTTTTTACGAGGAATTGAATAGTGACCTTTTCTTTTTATCCTGACGATGACCTTTAAGGTTTTTTCGAGATTAACTTTTTTCATAAAGAAATCCCTTTTCTTACATCCGCAATTGATAGAGCACAAAATTTTACGTTCAAATATCTACCCATTTCATAGGCACATTGTGACCTTAAAGGTCACTCTAAGATCATTTAAAATTAAATAAGGCTTAAGGTTTAATTTTGTTTACCTCTAGTTCAAGGTCAGTTGGACCTATGGCGTAAGTACATATTAGAAAATAAAATTTACAGCTTTATCGATTGTAGATGTAAAAAATGTGCCCGCTATGCGGGCACATTCTCATCGCGCGCTACGCACGCGGCTCGCTTCGCTCGCAAGTTTGAGCGCGCCTAAGGCGCGCGAAAATTGGTTCTCGCGCTTCGCGCTCGATACTGTATTCATCTCGCGCTACGACCGCGGTCTTTATATTTTCACACATTCTTGCGCAAACATTTTAAAATTAAGAGTCAAAACATCCACCACTGTAATTTTGTGATTTTGAATTCTCTTTCGTTAAAAAAGCTTAGCTCGAGAGTTTGAACGCACCTACGGCACGCGACTGAGGGCAATCGCACTCCGCGCTTAGTATTTGCATTTCTTCTGCATTCGGGCACAGACCTTTTAAAATCAAAGGTGAACGGACCGACAACTGTAATTTTGTGGTTTTGAACTCTTAAAGCTCTTTTGGCTTTAACGAATACATTCTCATCACGTATCTCGTGCTTCGCACTCGATTTTGTCCAACCTGTCAATTGTTCTACATTATACACAACACTTTTATAGCAATTATCATTTTTTTTATGTAACTCTTCCAGGGATCACTTATTAAACAAATTGTATTTATCATGATTATTTTTGTATTTGTTTATTATTTTGCTGTAAATTGCATTCTAAGCTGCTCTGAAACATGTATCATTTCAATAAATGTATATAATTACAATTCATAATATGCATAAAAATTCAATCATACTAATTCCTATTTCCTTGTTTTTATAACTTTTTATCTTTAATGTTTTTTTTACGATTAAATAAAAACTACTGCGCATCTGCATAAGGTCTAATACAGGAATCTACATAGGGTCCTATATAGGAGCCTATGTCGTCTTTTCTATGCCATCGAAAAATAATTAATAATAAATTTATAGATCTTTTGGGGCCAACTACTTTTGTCTGATAACTTAAGTTCATACCTTGTCTCGTTTTTTTAAACAAATTTAATATTTTTATTTAAAATGTTATTTTTTACGACTAAAGCAAAAACTAACTGTCCTATCAAAAATTATAGCTCTTTTTTGAATGAACAAGTTTTGTCTCATTTTTTCTCGTAGCTTATATCGAAAAGTCAATAATTCTTAATTTGTAGTTTTTTCCATGGCGCGCAATTTGAGGTTTTTTGATTTTTTTCTTATCTTGCATAGTTTTACAAAAAATGGAATTTTTGGATTTTTCATTGTTTTTGGTACGATCAAATTTTTTTGTACGATAAAATTTGGAATTTTCAACTTTTTGACCAAATTAAAAAACTTGTTATCATACCATAGTCCTGTAGAGCTTTCAAAAAGCAAAGTTTTTCTGATAATTTTCATTTTATATAAAAAAGTCATGGGGATAAATTGTTTGAGTTTCTGAGCACTATGAACAACCGTACATAGAATTTTGAAATCTTGAAAAAATGAGGTTTCAAACATTTTTGGTACGAACAAATTTAGAATTTTCAACTTTTCAACCAAATTGAAAAAGTTGTTATCATAATCTTGTAGGGCTTTCGAAAAGCAAAGTTTTTCTTATCCTGACTTTTTTCATATCATGCGTTGTTTGGCTTAAAATGTTCATTTTGGTTTTATTTTTTTTTATTTTGAAAATGCTCTAGCTCTGATCATTTTCTTTTTATAAAAAAAGTCAGAAGGATAAATTGTTTAAGTTTTGAAGCACCATGAACAACCGTGCATAGGATTCATACATCTGCAAAAATGTGGTTTCAAAAATATTTGTACGATCAAATTTTGAATTTTCAACTTTTTGACCAAATTGGAAAAATTGTTATCATAATCTTGTAAGGCTTTCAAAATGCAACGTTTTTCTTTGTCAGGCTTTCTTTCGTATCATGCGTTGTTTGGCTTAAATCGTTCATTTTATTTTGTTTTTCTAAATTTTGAAAATGCTATAACTCTAGTAATTTTTGATTTTTTAAAAGAAGTCATAAGGATACATTGTTAAATTTTTATAATGCTATGAATAACCGTATAGAGAATTTTTGAATTTTAAAAAAAGTGGTCTTAAAAATATTCAAAATGTGTCCACTTTTTAAACTTTCATCCAAAATGGCTGGCTGACGAACTTGGCCTTAAGTTTAGGACACTTAACGAGTGTACCAAAGGACAATCTAATAGATTAATTTGTTCAAAAGTTATCGTGTTTACAGACAGACAGACATACAGACAGACAGACACATTCGTAAAAACCTGTTTTTCGGATTCAGGGGGTCTCAAAACGTGGACATTTAGCAAAAACTGGGGGGAGGTTCAAATTTTACACAAATCTACTACCTTCTCTGATGAGAATGTAAAAAGTGGGCTTCCAATGGGAAGAAATTAACCATGAAATGGCCTTGAAGGTCATCATCATCAAAGTCCTGCTTAAGGTTACTACTAAATATGCCTTGTTAAAATTAGTAACTGTGCTCATTACGAAAAAAGTTTAAAAAGTTTCTATTCCCAGAGGTACGTAGACCTTGTATAGTTTTAAATGAACTTAGAGTGGCCTTTCAAGTTCTTTCAAGTTCAATTTTTTAAAAATGGAAACCTCCTTTTTTACATCGGCAAACCAGAGCTAAAAGAATTGAATCTTGTACCTTGTTCAAATTTTAATGTCCTTACAGTGACCCTTAAGGTTACAATCTACCCATGATCTGTGTATAGGTTTGAAGGTACAATTTTCTCCTCTATCGATTGCCGATGTAAAAAAGGGGTTTCAAATTTTTTCAAATTAACGTTGAAAAACCCCTGAAGGTCATCTTTAAGATAAAATAAAGGTCACCAGTAAATTCTTCTTTGAAAGTTACCTTGACCCCGTGAAATATATTTTACCTGAGAAAACATTCAGCCATCTCGGAACTTTTGTGACAACCTATATTTTTGTTATCCCCATTCTATATTATAAATCTATTCAAAATCCTTTAAAAACTATGAACATCTTTGAAATCTTTTAAAATATTCAAAATCTCATCAAATTCCCTTGTATCTCTTTAAAATCGGTTAAAATCCTTACTAATTTGTAAAATATTTTCAAATCTTACCATATATTTGGAAGTCTTTAAAATAACTTAAAAATTGGATTGAGTTTTTTAAATCAGTGGGAATACTTTCTGAATCCCTCTTAATACTTCACAATATATTAAAATTTGTTGAACCCTTTTGAAAGCCATTAAATATCCTCGAAGTCCTTTAAATCAGTGGATATTCTTTGGAATCTATCACAAATTTCTCAAACTTCTTTCAAATCCCTTTAAGTCTTCTGAAATGCGTTAAAATGTCTTGAAATATTACGAAATATTTGCAAATCTGTTAAAATAATCTTAAAACTTTTTCAATCTGAGAAATCTAAGAAATCCCATTAAAATCCCTTGATATCTTTTAAAATTCGTAAGAAATCTTGAGGAGCACATGAAATCCCATAATTTATTTCTTGAGACTCCAAAAACTTTTTTGAAATCCCCTAAAATCTGCTAAAATCTTATCAAAATCCCCATGAATAATTATTCAAAGTTCATAAGAATATTTCGTAATCACATGAAATTCCTTGTGTGATTTTCGAGTATTTGGATATGTCGTAAATGTTTAAAAATTCTCTGTCATTGCTTAAAACAATAGAAAACGCTTACAATTTATTAAAATAATTTGAAATCTCGGAAATTCATCGAAACCCATTTAATTGTCTCCAAATTCATTAAAATGTCTTAAAATCCTGTGAAATGTCTGCAAATGTTTTTGAATCCCGTGAAACCTCTTTAAATTCCTTCCAATTTTTCGAAATTCAATTAGAGCCCCATAATATCCTTCATAATTCGTGAATCACCGAAAAAACTTGTAATCTCTTGAAATCTATTAAAATCCCTCCAATTCTTAAAAATTCCTTATGATGCTTTGAACTTCTTTAAAATCTTTAGAAATCTCCCGAAATTTGTGTAAATTCCTTTAAATCTTCAAAATTCCCTTCAAACTTCTGAAAACCCCTTTAAATCATTTGAAATCCCGCGAAATCAACCGAAACCATTCAAATGTTTCCGAGTCCTTTAGAATCCGTTTGAAATCTCGTGAAATCATAGAATCCCTTTTAAAACATGTAAATCCCTTTAAATCCCTTAGATTCCTATCAAATATTTTTAAATCTTTCAAAACATCCTGAAATCTCTTTAAACCTTCAAATTTTTAAAATCCGATTCAAATCCAACCATATCCTTTAGAATTCGTGAAAATACTTCAGTAGTACATAAAATCTCGTGTCATGTTTAGAAATATTGCAGAATGTCTAACAAACACTTAATATATCTGAAAGTCTCTTGGAATCCAAAGAAATTTTTCTAAATTTCTTAAAATCCGCAAAAATCTATTAAATACATTAAAATATCTGGTAATCTGATTAAAATCCTTCAAGTCCCTGGAAATATTGTAAAATCCCTTGACAAAATTAGGATTCTCACTCAAGATATACTAGGTAATATCTTCGAATTCTTTAAATCTCTCTTTATATTTGAAACCTCTTTGAAATCGCTTTAATTACTGTAAAACTTTTTTATTCCATTAAAATCTTTCGAATTTCCTTCAGATATCAATAAATCTCTAAAAAAAACTTAGGAAACATCGTTAAATTACTGGGTATCCTTTACAGAGAAAATAATGTATACATATTTAATTTATTGAGTGAAAAATATAAAAACTTATATAGGAAGGATGGCACGAGGTTGCGGAGGGGATGGGGAGTCATACAAATCTCAAGAATCGTTACAATAGAATGGTGGGTTCTAAAATTGTTTAAATCATCCTTCTGTAATTAATTAACATTTTCTCAATGCGAGAAAATGATTTAAAAGCTTTCTCAATTCATTTTGAATTCATGAGGCGTTTATTTGGTGAGAATAAGGGTGAATGAAACATTCAGAGGACAAGATTTTATAATTTTTTTTGCCATTTGAGTTTTCCGGTGGGTAGTTGGATGTACAAGTGTACACAAAGAAATGAGACAAAAGGCTGTAACGATTCCGAGCAAGCACCTCAAACCAACTCTGTTTCATGGGAAGTTCGACGAGAAACTTTCTGTCAGCCTTGTCTAAATCACAGACCTCGCGCGAGGGATTACAACTTTAGCGGGAGGCTCTACGACCAATGTGACACGGCTGCTGAATTCGTATAGTGACAAATTAAGCAACTCCTACCTTCATGAGTTCACAAAACATTTTCTACAATTCGTGTTTAACTCATTTATTTAATGTTGCGCCTTTATTAGAAAAAATTCTTTTTAAAGATTAGAAACACAAATATCAAAATGGGGTTCTCTGGCAACTTGCGGACGTTTGTATGACATGACAGATTATGACTTTGTGAAACTCTCTATCTGGGATGATTGCTAGATAGATTTATCAGCGGACTGTACCTAAATGCTTTTCGGGGATGGGCGTGTTCTTCAATAAGCAATTTAGTCTAATGATATAATTAAAATAAATAGTATACTCAAACTTTCATTTAGGCAATCTTTATTTGTCGTTGACATCTAATGCGTGAAAAACATATTAGCATATCTATAAAACATTGTACCCTAATAACCTAACTGATAACTGCGTCACGTTACGTCACATCGCATCAGTTAACTTTCAGTTTTCATACAACCCTGATATTTACGTTCGGAGAGCCTCAATTTGAGTCCAAGGCCAAAACCGAAACCGTGAACTTTTAGAGGTTCGAGTGTAATCCTATATAAGGTAATGCGGGGGACAAATTTACTCCAAGTGCAGTTTAAATTATGCAACGGGGCTAACGAAAGACACTTTCGGGCTTAAATCTTATCCATAATTTGATTTTACTTTTTAAGAGTCCATTCCATTGTTTAGATATGATGCTTTCAAGTCTGTAGTGCTGAGAGAAAAGCCTACGAGGCTCAAGTGGACTCCAGAGTTTCTTTAAAGATCAGTTATATCCAGAGACCCTTACATGTTTAATTTAAAACTGCTTAATTAATTACAATTGAAAAAAAACAACCATTACAAATACTCAGAACATGATTTTCATAATATTATATTAAACATACAAAGACAATAAAGATCATTACAAATGGAACTTCACCTTACAATTAATAATAATTTAATATGTATGACTGACATTATTTAAAATAATTTATCAATTCATCATTGAAGAGCTAGGTGAGATAAAAAAAAATCCTAGAAAATCTACAATGGTCAGAGCTAAAATTATGCTGCGTATTTCAGAAATCAAGTGTGATTTCAAAGTATCTCAAAAGAGGTCCAATATAATCATTTTCAGAATTTAAAAAGAAATTAAAAACATACCAATAACTTTTGTTTAAAGTTACGATTATTAAATATTCTGTTCATTTGTAAATTTTTTAAAGTTTAGTATACAGTACAGTACCAAAAACTGTACACAAAAAATAAATAGCAATAATTTTGGAACCCATAGGGAAAAATTTTCCTAAAATTGAAAATCCTTGACCTGATTGCGGCACCACGAGATCATTTCTTATTTTTAAAATTTATTAAATATTTTAATTTATAATAACTTACCTTAACTTTTAAGCCGTTGCTATTTTGAAGTATTAAAATTTCATTTTTCGGCCCACCCAATTGGACAGTTATATGCTTTATAAGATTCCAAAATGAAATGTTTTAAACTTTTTCGACTGTATTATCTAAGATTTAAAAAGGAAATTTGTTGAATTTAAGAAAAGAAAAAGAACTAGAAATGAATAGAAATATTATGTTAAAAATTCAAATTAAATAGATGTTAGAAATATAACTTAGGCCTTGCAAAGTTATCGGATGAAATTGAATGATTAGAAATATTCTTCATTTAAATTTAAATAAACATAAAGTGTAGCTGATATTAATTTTTTAGGTTCTTAATTTTTTAATGAAACTATTGCAAACTAAACAATTTCAATGAGATATAGTTCAAAATTTATTAGTTCTAAATTTGATGGTTTTAGGCATAAAATGTTAAAATAAAGCGTTAGCAAAAACCCGAGTAATGGATGTGCAAGAGTAAAATTTTTTGAGACTTTTGAAAACTCAATTTTTATCATGAAACATATCTCTATGAATTGATTATTTTTATGTTTCAGGTGAGTTTCTACCTCTATTTCATCAAATAATTTACATCAAGTTGGTGAGACCAAAAATATTATCCTAAACAATTGAATTTTTTTTTTACTTTTAAAGAAACCGTATTTTCACTATTTCAGGTTCTCAAAACTTTATATTTATATTAGGTGGCTTACTCTTACATTTCCTAACGTCCCATTCTAACAATAAACTCTAAAAATATTGTTTTCGTAATTTAATTATAAGGTTTATTTCCATTTACGGCATGACATATTTTATCTAGTACAATCCCGATACATCTCTAATCTGAACTCAATTGTTCTGATCTAAGAATACACAGTTTGCAAAGTCTAATTTGCTATTCATATAATAAACGAATTATTCGAACAGGAATTAAGAATAAATACAAATTTTCGTCTAATAATAGTTTTGCAAAACAAAAGTTCCATTTTTAGCTTTCCTGTCCTAGAAAAAAAAGCATTTTTTCGGTGTCACAGTAATTAATAGAATAAATGAAATAATTAAGCATAGCCAAAGGCAATTTCAGAAATAAACAAAACATATTTCTCGAATTCAGGGATCCCTGAATATTTACATACTGCCACACGTACCTGACAAAAGCTCACTCGAAGACATATAACGAAAGAGAATTTAAATTCCCTTTATCTCAATGGAAAAGGGATGGTCTATCTTCCAAGGCCTTTTGTTAACAAGACCTTGTAACGTTTTTCTTGAATATTGGAAGATATTCGATCGTCGAATACAATAACTCATTCCATGAATGGCCAATTAGTAAGCATGAAATAATCGAAAAGCTCTATTTTATTATGCCTTTGTAAAGGCGCAGTTTCGCTAGAAGAATGAAACTTAAAAAAAAAAGGAAATCGTATTTTGGATGCGAAAATGCGATCTCTCTGTGTAATAGTTGTAAGTCTTTCTTCCTTTAGACTTACAGAGTGAAGAAGTGACGGTTCTGAATGCAGTCTGGTATGATGACTTAATAGCAGGGGGAAGCTTTTCGCAACATTTGACTTCAATGGGTGCGCTCAATGCCATTCAAGCTCAGATTCACCTAGAATTTGTGATGCGCTCTAAAGTCGACTACTACCAGTTCAAAGAACAATCTTATGAACTTGTTAGCAATTTCAATGGAGCGTACTTAAAATCTACCTCTTAGCAAGACTCTCTTTTATGCAAAGCGAGTAAAGAATCTTTAAATGAAAACTATAATTAGCCTAAGTAAGAGGGTCGTTTGAGATTAACTTCAGAATCGGACACGTAAATTTTGGATTTCAAAGTTGTTAATTATAATGTAAGATGTGTGTCTGGCGAGTATCCGATCTTGTGGTATACTAGAAGTGAGAGTTAATTCTGGTCAATGGCTATGATGTCTTTGGAAGGCGGAACTTTTTTCCAGTGGTCCTCATGCTTTCAGAATGATTCCTTGAAATCATCTTTTGGAATAGCTATACCGAAAAAAATTCCTTGTACCTGTATACAAGGTATCAACTATTGTTCTTAGTTAGGACAGGCGATAACTTTGCAAACCTATCTATTTTGACAAGGTTCATCTTACTTATAATAACAAGGAAAGAACGTTGCTTCAACTAAAATATTTATTTGGACAAGGCAAACAAATTGCAATAATTATGAATAGTGTTGTTGACCTGATGAAATGCGTTTCAAATTTCAATAATCCTAAAGTACATCACATACGAGTATATTTCATATTATCCTGTATGAATCTCGAAATTTTTTTCACATTATTAGAAAATATTTCTTTTTCTTGAACCTGACTGAACACTAAATTCACTTCAAACTTTTTTATGAAAGATCCTATTGTGCTTATGATCATCAATTTATTCCACTACTATTACAAATAATTACAAGTGATGTAAGCAATCGAGATTTTGGCATATCTCCACGGAGCTTCTCTCTTTTCGATAAGACGTAGAAAAAACGTCATGATTATCGACTACAGTTGCCACGCTTATGAAACTAGGTTTCGTTTACTAGGTATTATTAGGTTGATATAGTTCAATCAACTGTATAACTATAGTTTTATTAGTAAAAAATCCTTGTTATTTCAACCAGATTTAGTTTAACTAGAGCTGTTTGTTGACTTTAAAGAAAAACATTTTTTCAGTGTAGCAGCTGTTCCGTTACATTCTATTTTATTTTCTCTCCGTCTTGATATCTCGCTCCCTGTAGAGGATACTTCAATTTTGGACACAGCCATACGTCACTTGGAGCCAGGTCAGTAATGTATAGATGCTGCCAAAGTTATGTAAAACTGCGTTTCACCAGAAATTTCTGAATAAGCTGCGATGAATAGTAAATCATTTTTGTTTACCTTCTAACCATTTTGGGTGTATTCATTATACACAATATTGTCCTAGTTCCGCATTTTAAATCGTTTTGACGTTTTCAAACATGAATAGTGAAGTTTTTTGAAAAATGTAATACACATTCTTAGTTTGGTGCGCTCCGTCACCCTAAAATGCGACGCGAACAAAAAAATAACTATTACCAGTTTGCTTTTAAATTTACATAAACATAATTTTCGTAAGATTCTTAAGATATTTCAACAAAATGTTTAAAGGTTACAGATCCTAATAAGATGCAGAAAATTTAAAAACAATTACAGAACTTTATCAAATTTTATGAAAATTCTATTCATTTTAAAAGGTGTTAAAGACTTATAGAAGTTTCGAAAAAATTGAAAAATATTTTACAAACTTTCGGAAATATTTCTGAGGAAGAAAATATATTAATTATATTTTTCAAAATGATGGAAATTTTTCCTAGATTTTTTCGATTTTCACATAAACTTATGAAACTTTTATTATCTTTTAAGAATACTCAAATTTTACCCAAAATTTAAAAAATCCTGCATAATTAAGAAAATTACTATAATCTCATCCGAATTCTTTGTTGTAAATTTTTGAAATCTCTTCAAATGATCGTTTGAAATGAATTTAAAAAATAATTCAAATTTTCTAGAAAATCTCAAGAAAAGTGTTGTATTCTTTTGAAATCTTTCAAAATACTTATTAAGCCTCTCAAATTTCTTTTTCAGCCTTTAAAAATCTGCATTTTGTTTGAAATTTTATCAAATCTTTTGAAATTATTATTTTGTAATACTTTCAAAACCTCGAAAACTTCTTGATATCTTTCGAAACAACTCAGTTTTTCTACAAATTTCTGAAATTCTGGAAAACAGATCAAATATTTACAAATCTTCCAGATGATTTTTGACATATTTTTAAATCTTTAGAACTTGAAATTAATAAAAAAAATATATCAACAGATTAAATCAATAAAAATTAAATCATAAAAAAATTTCAGAAATCTTAGGGATAGTACCAGTAATTTTTTTTATTAATAATGTTTAGAAGGATTTAAAAATAAATTTTATTATGAAATAAAATTCTTATTCGAGAAATTCAATTAAGAAAAATGACGGTGCAAGAAATGATTTATTGTTTATTCATAAACAAACAGACTGAAAACAGCGATATCACTATCTAATTTTTATTTTCCGTTACAAAATAACGTAAATGGCTTACATAAATATATTTTTATTAAAAACAAAAAATTAGGGTTAAAAATTAATAACGTATGATTCTCCGTCTCACAAATAATTATTTTTATACTTATTGTAATTAGTATTAATAAATAAAAAAATGTTTTGTTTTGATCTGAAATACTTTTCTTCTAGTTATTCAAAAGCCACATAATTCCAATTTCTTATTTTCACCCAGATACGTAAAAGTAACATTCATACAATATAAATATCGGTTTCTTTCACTGTGATTACTTTTCTATACTAAATCATACTTTCTATGTGAGTCTTTCTCTTCAAGCCACGATGTTTATCTTTTAAATTAAAAAGTTTCTCATTGATCTAAAAAACATGTAGAAGACAAAGACCAAAAATGTACATTTGTTTACAAAAATTATATCAACCAAGACAAGAAAAGTTTTTAAAAAGAGAAAATCGAGAATAAAATATAAAAAATTCATTAAGCAAACATTTCACTTTTGGCCTGTGTCCTGGACGACCCTTCTATAGAGAAAAATGACCAAAGACTAGATATAAATATAAAAAATTATTTAAAAAATGTAAAAATGAGAAAATGTATCTATAGCTTGAAGCTCAATCCACAGACACGCATTTGACAGTCACCAACACAAGAGGGTGCCAAGGCAGTTGCAGTTGCAGCATATCATAGATAGCACTATTCTATTTTCCCTCGGAAAATCAATATCAGTGGGAGACAGCGCCTCTATCGGAGGGAGGCTGGCCAAAGAGGAAATCTCAGTGTACCGAAAATCTGTGCGGTTGTCAGCCCGATCGTGCAAAGTTCCGGCAACAGGCATTGCGAAGATAACACATTGGTAGTGGCCAAACGGCAAAACACGAGAGTATTTCACGAGAGTGCCCGAAGACCGAAGATTTTTCAAGCCTGGACCATTGGCATCACGTTTCGGGTATTTCCGGCATGAGCGCCTCGTCATGCGACTCCAAAGTCGCCATCTTTAAAGCCAAAATGCCGACTCACGCACCCTCGTGTTGCCTGTCACGTGTTCGGGTCTTTTGCTCTTTTTTGCATTTTTCTCTGAAATTTTTTAAGAGTCGATAATCCTCGTTTTTGATAGTATAGTAATTTTTACAATACCTATTTCGGGGTTTTACAATAGGGTGACTTTTCTTATAAGGCAAAAATATGATTTAGTCACTTCGATCAAATTTAACTGTTTCCTCTTAAAATTAAGGGCATGTACCATATTGTCACGTGACCAATTACATGATGTTTCTTCGGGGGGCTTATAATTTAAAATACAAAAATATTAGTTAAAAATTTTGGAAACTGTTCAAAATATGCAAGCACACGTCTGACTGACCCATTTCATTTTTTTTGTTTGTTTAAATAAACAAATTTTATTCTTTCGCTTTTTACCAGGGCTTTAAAGCCCTGTGCTTAGTTATATTTCAAGTTAAACATTAATTATGTGCACTAATTAAACATAATAAAAATTCAGGAAGACCAGGTGAACGTATTGTTTTATATTTTAAACCATTTTTTCAAAATTTCAGATCAGTATTTACACATTTTTCTAATTAAAATGCTGCCGAATATAATAATATGTAATTTGTCACGTTACAGACTGTCATATGTCCTTAAATTATTATATAATTATCACGAAGAGTTAGTAACATTTCTTTATAGGATGCTTGATCGACTTTCCAAGCGGAATTAGACAGTTTATTGTTTAAATTAATAGGATTAAAAATATATTATACTTTTGTACATGAATATTTTTCAATAATTATAAGAATAATAATTTCCAATTGTTTTAAACAGGTAGAAAAATTTTAATTAACTTATAGTACGTGGTGACTGGTACACCTTGTGGCAGATAATTATAAAAAAATGTGAAAAAACTAAGATAAAATTATTATTGGAGGGCGCAAAATATTGTGAAATTCACCACACTGTATCTATTAAAGATTTAAAAATATACAGACTAAAATTTAAGTCACTTTTTAGTACCAAAATCATCTTTTTTAGTTGAAATAGTTATAGATTCAAAGAGATTCGCCATTTTAGTCAAAAATTCATAATTTTAGTTGAAATTTCATCTGGTTGCTTACATATTATGTATTTTCGGTTGAAAATTAATTTTTATTTACTCGAAAATTAACTATTACGTTCTTATTTAAAAATTCATGAAGTTTGTTAAAAATGTACGTATTTGGTTGAAAATTCGTCTTTTTTGGTTGAGAGTTATTCTTCTTGGTCTAAAATTAATTTTTTTAGGTTCAGGGTTCAACTATTTTCTTCAAAGGTCGGATTTTTTTGGTTAAATTTGACTGCTTTTAGATGGAAATAAAAAAAAATTTAATTGAAATATTAAATATTGTTGTTGAAATTTTATCTTCTTCAAAACTATTCTTCTCGCTTGTCTAAAATTAATCTGTTTTGTTTGAGGATTAAGCTATTTTATGTAAAGTGATTTTTTAATTAAAGTTTTTTTTTTTATTTTAAATAAAAATCTAACTACTTGGTTGAAATTTGAAATCTGTTTGAAAAGTTAAGAAGTATTTTTATCGCTTTAAATTTAATTATTGTAACTGGAATTTCAAATATTATATTTTTCGTTAAGAATTCATCTTGTTTTTTGAAAGCGCAATAATTCTGGTCAATAATTTTATCTAAAAAAAAGATTTTCCTATTTTTGTGAAAAATGCTATTTTCCCTGTTCTACATTATTTCCCCTTATAAAACCTTTTGTCGATACGGTTGAAAATATTTTGTTTCTTTTTCGTGCAAGTGTGTCGAAATTTTAAACATTTTCGACCCTGTCTTATTTTTATTAATAATAAGTTCAACAATTGTCATTAAATTATGTACAATGATGTATAACAATTTAATGCATTTATTTTTAAGGTCACAGAACAATAATAACTACAGAAGATTAAAATTAAATAAATTTAAATTCAATTAAAATCGAATTCAAAGTCCTATTTAACGTCTAATAATGAAGTTAATGTATAAAACTCCTGAAAATAAAACCAAAAATCCAACGAACAATTTCGGACAATCACCATAAAATTTCCTTATTGCAATTAAAAAAAGGGTTTTCTTCTGTAAAAGTCTTCGCACAACATCAAAAAAAGAAAAAAGAAAAATGATTCATTTCCAAATCATTTCAAATTTCAAGTCATTCAAACCTCATTTGAAATAATTTGAAAATTCTTTATTGAAAATCATTTTACTTTCCACTTTTTTTTTGCTGTCCGATCATTTTGTTCTAAAAGGACATCTTTTTTTAGTTACAATGGGAATTTTTTTATAGTATTTGTCCGAATATGGTCGTTAGATTCTTAATTATATTTTTAGGAATTCTATTAATTAAAAACAGAAAATCAATAAAGATGCAGAACTGCAATAGGGTAGCTATTACTCATATAAGATTATCAAAAATGTGTTGCTTAAAAAGGTGTAAGAATTATGCCAGTACGTGTATTTAGATTCTAAACTCTTTTTGTTTAATTACCCTACTGTACGACAGCGGACCAAAATAATATCGTTTTAGAAAATTAGGGTACCTGTGTGATTAAGATCAGACTTAATTATTTGGTAAACAGTTTGACAAGTTGCAAAACTATTTAAAATATAAAAATGTTATGCTATAAATAAACAAACAATATAGTAAAGCATGGAATGGTGTATCGCAAATATTACTATACTCTTTGATATTTTTGTAAAATGTATCTCAGTTAATGTTTGATAGAATCAAGTGCGTAATTCTACAAAATCTGCAACTGGATAAGAGGAAAATGCAAAATTGTCACAACTTCATATTTTTGGATTTGAATAGATTTATATCTGAATCGATGGAGGCTTATAAAATGGATTTTACTCTTTCGAATAGACTTCCGTTGACATAAAAAAACTATCAAACCTGATGTTCTTACTCACCAGCTAACCACATCGAACACGAGTTATATTTCAAATTGTGAAGGGTTCATAAATTTTTTATAAATTTTCCTGAGCGAATCATAATTCATAAAAATTTGCTCTCTTTGCAACTCGTAAAAGCGCATCTAAGCAGTTTCCTATCTCCGATAGTTTCATAATGAAAATGTAAAGCACCATATTTTAAACTAAAAGACAATCGTTTTCACTAATTTGATAATATTTATTATGACCACCTGATACTTTTTTTTATTAAATTCTCATTTTTTGTGATTCTCTTTCTCTCGAGTCACATAATTGACAGACCATCGTTTACTGAACGCGCGGCTTAATCGGATAAACGCAGTATTTTAATTCGAAATCCGATACAACTCTAATTTATTCCTTTATAAATTCGTTTTAGCCATGCGGACTATTTGCTCCCCCCACTCTGTTTCACCCCGTCCCTTTTCCCTCAACTTTGCCCCATGTATTCAGGCAACCCGTCACTTCTCACAGGTATATGTATATGTCACGATATAATTTAGCGGTTCCACCATACACACCCAATTCTATATGCACATAGATATATCTGTATATGAACATATATATATATATATTTGATGGTGTAGAATGTAAGCGGGTACGCGCTTAATATTTGCACAATGAGAAGCATGATTTATTTGAATCTCGTTAATGTGCGCAGACGTAAATCACTGTAATCGATCCCACGCTACATGTCTTTACGCCTACATAATGACATGAGTTGAGTCGGAAATGCATTTCATTGTCGTCAGTTCTTTTTAAGGAAGCACCAGTCTCATTTGATGTTTTTACAATCGATGAAATACTAAAATATTTCACAAAGACTTCTCGACAAGGGACATTCACATCCGCTAAGTAGAAATACCATATCAATTTTTCATTAGGGATGACTGTCATATCGAAAGAGAACTTAAACTACTGAACTGTGAATCACGTTACTATCAACAATTTGATAATAAGGAATAAAATATCGTATCAGTCATACAAATCTAAAATGACTACAGAAAAAAAAATTATACAATTTGTACGGAAAATGTTGAAACTAAATTTGAGATTGAAAGTTCGGTAGAAAAGCGAGCACATAAAAAATAACTAAATGAAAATTAAATAAATCAATAAATTATTAATAAATTCTTTAAAATAATCCTACATAAATAATTGTTTCATTCTAAAGTAGATGAGACGCCAAGACGAAGTACCTTATAATAAACTTGATTGTGTCGAATACCAATAGGTCTTTGAAGGCTATAAGTTGATTGTCTTTTCATCGAAATAGAAAATTCTATTAAACTTGAGTTGCCAACGCTCCCACTTCCAACACTCTCCCCTTCCCAGAAAAAAATATTTTTTGACTTTCTGAAAAAACCAAGAATATGGGTATTTTTGTGGAAATTCCTTAGAAAGTAGAGATCAAAATTGAGTCGGTCCTCTCACCCTTTATTTCTTGAACAACACCCGGAATATTCATAGTGCTAGAAATCCTGACAATATTAGTACTTTGAGAAGGTCTTGGAAATTATGATTTATTAATTATATATATATATATACATATATATATATACATACTGTACCTCCCACCCCAAATGTATTTGTTAATAGATCAAACATTTCAGGAGCTCACAGCCCCACTCTAGATATAATTAAAATAGTGTAATTAAGCTGCAGGAAATTGGAATACATTTGAGAAAAAAAAAGAAAACGAATTAGGGAAAACATATTTTAAAAAGTTTTTAAAAAACGAGCTTTTATTAATGTATACTGCAAAACAACAAAATAATTCAATTCCAAAAGAGGGTTTGAAAGACTAAAAAAAATAAAATCAAGGGCATAAATATTAAAATTTCATTCTAATATAAATGTAAGTTTCAAAATTTACGTCTACGCTTTCATTTTTAGTCAACTTATTATTTAAATATATTGTTATTGCAACCATCCTTTTCAGGTAACATTTTTTGTGCTGAAGTATATTTCAATAAAAGCTTATCTATCATAAACTTATTTTCAATTTTCCTTCTGAATTAATTTTTAGTTTCTTTTACAAACGTATCGGTCAAATTTTGAATCTTGTATAGAAATCCATGTGCGGGGAGGGCGTTAATTATAACTATAATTCCCTAGAAATTTTATAACCTTGAAACTTAACTTCAACTTAACTTTTTCAGTTGCAATTATTTTGGTAAAATGTTCTTCAAATAAAATATTAATTTTGTCTTTATTTTATATTTTTATAGAAAATCAACAGCTTTCGATACTTAATTGTATCTAAATAAGTGATATGATGATTGAAACGTATTTGGCTTGTTATTAAAGATTCATCGAAGTTTTTGAAAACTTTAAATCAAGTTAACGTTGTACACCAAAAATTGCTATTTTAAAACATGAATCGTTATAAATCGAACGAGTTTACAATTTTTTAACCGGTTCAGGTTTTAATAACGATTTTTTACAAAAAACTGGTTATTCGTAATTAGAAAATTTGTATTTAAAAAAAAGTCATCATTATTTAAAGAAGATTTAGAATCCATTAACAATTCGCTTTATTATATCATAGTGTTTGGGGGGGGGGGTGATAGTATTTTTAACTTAAAAAAAGATTCAAAAGAAGTTATAATTACAGGTTCGGCCTACGGTTTTAACTGCAAATATTAATATAGAATTAAAAGAAGAATACACATTTTTGAATAGTTTAAGGTTATATTAACAATTTTACCGGAAATTCGTTATTTAAACAAGAACCATTAAATTTCAATAAAGATTTGCACTTAGGAAGAATTTTTTGTTCGTTATGTTAGTGTTTAAAAAAAATTTGATGTAAAAATATAAATTTTAAATAAAATTAATATGAACTAATATCTAAAAATCATAGTTTTTTTTTATGTTATTATTCTTTAGATTATCATTTAAAATCTTCAAATGTGATTTATGAAAAACATTCACAATTTTTGAAAAATTGTAGGTTCTAAAATTTTCCACTGGAAATCGGTTATTTTAAACAAACAAAGAATTTCAAAAGAAGATTGATAATTTCAAATAATTCTTTGTTGTGCTATGCTATGATAGACTTGTTTGTCTTAAATTTTAATTTTTAATATAAAATCATTTGATTTTTAAAAATGTTTAAAATATTTCAGCAATAATAGGTTTTATTAACGTTCTTCACTAGCCTCAAAATATCTCTAGATTTTTCTGGTAAATAAGAGAAAAAATTGACATAGGTAAACAAAAATACATTTAAAACACTCTACAGAGCGAATTAGGTCCGCCAAAAAAATAGAACGCACAATATTTTTTAATTGGCTCTGTTTCACATAAAACCTAAATGCTCTCTATATTTTTCAGGGTACAGAACGTAAACGAAAGTACTATTTAAGTTAAAAAACTTCAAAATACTTGTCTTGTAGTCTCCCTATTTAAGCCTGAAGGAAAATTGTGATATTCATTGCTCTCACAAACTAAATAATGAAAATATAATTTTTTTGCTCGAATAGAGATTCTCTTACTGAAATTACAATTTCTAAGAAAAGCTATTTTACTTGAACACTTGATACTTGGCTGGGTTCAATGATTTTCTCGTTAAACAATATTATTGCTCCCATGAGAGCGTAGTTAGTCGCAATTAATAGAAGATCCACAAATCAGAACTTCGTCTTGCACAAATCGGGTTGGAGAGGCGAACAAAGAGAACTCTCTAGTTTCACTTGAAAGTTGAAAGGTCGGCTGATGATAGAAAGGGGTTGGAAGGTGAACTCTGAAAGGGAAGGCTTAGCCCCTATCTGAACTCTCAAACGCTTTAGTATACCATGTGATGAGAATTCAATGTAGAAATTAGTTTTTTATATCCTTAATTAAAATACTCACTGATTAAAATTTTTATTTTGAAAACACTTGCGTCAGTTTCCATGAGATTGAAGAATGCCTTATGTATCTTTCAGCTAAAAATGATTTCATTCATTTTTCATCACTTGATGATTATTTTCCATTAAAGCGATTAAATCTTCCTTAATTAAAAATAATTTTGCGTAGGTTAATTGGAGTGGAGGAAATATTCATAATTTTAGTTTAAAAATCATCACTTTATTCCACAATATACCTATTTTGTTCGAAATTTGATTTCTTTTGAAGTTGAAAATTCAACCATTTTGTTATAAAATTAAATTTTTGTTTAAACTATATATTTTCGGGTTGAAAGTTCAAATGTTTTGTGGGAAACTTGTCTTTCTTTTTTAAATTGGAAAAATTTGGTTAAAATTCTTCTTTCTCCTAGACTGTGAACTCTTTCTTGGTTGTAAAAACAACTATTTTGTTGAGAATTGGTCTTTGAATAAATTGAACTGCTTTTTTCAAAATAAAATATTTTTCTAGAAGTACCAACTTTTAAATTCTTTTCTGACAATTCATCTTTTTATTTGAAACATTAAATACTTGCTTAAAATTGAAGTAGTTGTTAGAAATTTAACTATTTAATTTAAAATGAACTGTTTTATTAAAATAAATATTTTTTAGTTGAAAATATAATTGTTTTGTAGAATATTCGAACTTTTGCCATAGAATTTCAACAATTTTAATGAAAAATCTAATAGTTTGTTGGAAATTTTTCTTTTTGATTAATTAAACTATTTCTAAAATATATGTTGGATAAAATATAATCTATTACACCTTTTTATTAAGAATTCATCGTTTTGGTTGAAAATTCAACTTTTCGAATAAAGATTAAGCTTTTTTTTAAATTTTGTATTCTTGGCTAAAGATTCAGCATTTTATTAAAATATTGGTCTTTTTAGTGCAAATGTAAATATCATGCTGAAAATTGATCTTTTTGGATCAAAGAATCAACTATTTTTGTGGGAAACTGGACTGTTGGTTTAAAAATCAATTCTTTCGTTAAAATTTGTGTTGGATAAAAATTTCACTCTTCTGGCAGAAAATTAACTTTCTTGTAGAAAATGTATATTTTAAGGTTAAAGTTTCAATTTTTTGAAGAAAAATCGTATTTTTTCGTTTAAAAATTCAAAACTATGGTTGAATTTTTTTTCCTTCTTGGCTCAAAAATTTTTTTAAATTGAAAAATCAACTTTTACATTTTTGGTTGAAAAGTAGACTATTTATGTAGAAAATTTAACTATTTGGTTAAATATGAACTTTTTTGCTGCAATGTATATTTTCAGTTTAATCATTAAACTATTTATTAACGAATTAACCTTTTTGGCATACAAATTTAACAATTTCAATGCAAAATCAACTATTTTGTTGAAAATTAATCTTTTTTATATAAATTCAACCGACTTATATTTAAATTGTTTATACTTTCTAGTTGAAATATTAACTATTAAATTTTTTGTTTTGAATTTATCTGTTTTGGATGCAGTTTTGTCTTGCTGGTAGAAAACTAATCTTGACGGTTAAAAATTAATCTTTGTATATAAACATTAAAATGTTTGGTTAGCAATCAATATATTTAGTTAAAATCTTAATACTTAAACAAATATCAGGAATTTGAAGCGTTTAAATTTAAATTTATAATCAGTGACTACAATAATTTCACTTGAAAGAATTTATTCCCCTATTTTGGTGAAAAGTCTTTTTATATTACCTGTTTCTAGAAAATTTCAGCATGTAAAACCTTATCTGCTATAAAGATGTTTTTGATTTGCAACCAGAGAATTAATTTATATTTCTTGCTTAATTTATTTATAAAATCGTTCGCAATTTCTTCAACGACGTTCATTAATTCTAAAAAATAGCAAACCAATCGTTTAGGACGTTTAAATTTTTATCATAACAAAAATGACTTTCAAAGCCTTTTAATGTTGATTTTCTTTAATCTATGTTTATTAAACTTCAAAAATATCAAAGCAATGTAGAAAAAATGTAAAAAAAGCAATGATTTTAACAATTTAAGGGAGAAAAAAGGGGAGTTTGGTAAAAAAAAGAGGACGCACTGAGATCCCTTTAATTATGCGAACTTGAATCTGCACTGAACACAAAACTGGGCATATTATTTTTTTATTCTATAATTTGTGACTAAAATGTTACAGTTTTAATACTCAGTACTGAATTTCCCCTTGTTATGTACGATACTATTAAGCTCTGGGGGAAAATTGAAAGGAAGAAATATTTAAGCGCGCCTCTGCTTTTCCAGTAGCCAATTTTCGAACCATACTATCAGTGTATTCAGGCACGTGCACCAACTTGGAAACAAGAAATGTTGGGATGAAGAAGCCCGGATAACTCATAAATAAACGAGGGCACCCACAGACGTGCATACACGTTTATGTTGCCCACACATGTAGCATGTATAGGATAGAAACCTGTGTGCACAAGGCCAAGATGCAAACTGCTTTAAGATGCAATCGAGTCTTGCGTCAGAAAGGCGTGCATGTTCCAATTTCTCCTGGTTATTATACCATGACATTCTTTTTATACTTTTCTCTCCATCGTGCCTTCAACAACATAAGCTCCTATCATGAAAATCCGTAACGAATCTTTAACGTTCAGTTGTTAAACAAACATTCAACTTTTTATAATAAAGCCTCATAGTTTGCCTCTAATTCCATTACTTAAGCTACATCCCCTCATCCCTTACTCCACTCACTCCCTCCTAACTTCCCTTCACTTTTCCCGATTCTCCGCATCTTACTCCTTATCATTTTCTACTACTTTCCACCACTTCTTCAACTTCCCCTTACTAAAGCAACCTTCACTTCCCGTATTGTACTCCTCCTATTTCCTCTAACTCCACTTTTCCTCATTTTTTCTACTTCTGCTTGATCACTTCCCCTCCTCACTCATGATTCACTTCGTTTCACTTCTCATACTTACCTTCCTTTCCCTAAGGTCCCTCCCCGTACATCCCCTTTCACTTTATATATCTTTCCCAAATTCTCTCTCCTCTTCTTCCCCTGTTCTCATCACCCATAGGTTCCATGCAATCGCTTTCTCTACTTCCCCGACCAGCAATTCTCTTCCCCTACTTTACTAGTCTTCACTCACCTTCACTTCTCTACTACCCCTCTCCTTCCTTATTTTTCCCTCATACATTTATTCCCCTACTTCCCCACTTTCTTTCAAACCCCCTATCCTCACTTACCAGTATTTTCCCCACCTCTATTCACCTTACCTGCCCTCACTTTCTCTACTTCATCTAGCCTTCTACTACTCTCGTGCAAAAAGTACAATGCAGGAACGGATATCCAAACGAAACTATAAGGGTTTCCGCCCACCGCTATAAAACCCGGAAACAAAATTTGGTACTCAATTAATACTCCACGGATAGAAACGGATATAAAAAAGATACCTGCAAAAAATAAAACTCTAAAAAAATATTCTACTCTTTATTGTATACACCAGGGAAAAACCGAAAAGATCGGAAATGTGATTCAGTGACTGGGATTTTTCTCTAGAATATACTAATATGCACAAAAATCTTTTAATATATTTTATTATTTCAGTTTTGAGGTAAAACTATTTATTTCTTAAAAGAATAATAATTTGAACCTTAGAAATTGAATTTTGATTACCGGGACAGGAAACTAATGTAAAGAATTATAATTTTCCCTTTATGATATGGAATTTGCTAACAAAATTTAAATTTTCAGATAAAATTTAGAATTTCATTAAATGATTATAATTTCCATTCTAGGTACACTTTAGAATAGAAAATTTCGTTTAGAGTTATAATTTTGGCACTTTCAAAGTTGAGTGAACTTTCTAAAAACAATTATGATTCTGAATTGGAACAGGAGATTTCAGTAAAGAATTATTATTTTAAATTTGAGACGCAAAATCCCCGTTAGCAATTTTGATTTTTTACTTTGTGACAGAGAATATTAGCAAGGAATTATAATTTTAAGTTTGGGACAAAAAAGCTCTTGAACGGTTATAATTTTTACTTTAGTACAAGGAGAATATAATTCTTACTTGAAAAGCATCATTTTTGAAAGAAATTTAATTTTGACTTGGTTTAGGGATTTCACAAAAGATTCATCATTTTGTAACATTTTTAAGTTACATTATATTGTTCAAAACCAAAATTTGATTTCTTGAAATGAAAATCATTATAGTCGAAATAATTGTTGAAATTTTAAAAACATTTTCATGCAACGGTTACGTAATTGCGTGACCGTAAAGCGACCACAATGTGACCGTTTAATTAACTGGGCCCGCTAGGGCATATTTTCATTCTTTTTTACATTTATACAAAATTTTCCATAGAAGTCAAAACTCTTTTGATATTTTATACATTTATAATTATTTAATCAGTTTTAGTATTTATTTGTTGAAATTCAAGAATTAAACGCTGCGTGCGACAATCCGACGTGCAATATTGTCTGTATGGTTGTCGCACATAGCTTTCAATTTATAGTTTGTTTTTTTATAAACATGAATAAATACAAATGTGTAGAAAGATACAAAATTGTGTCGAGTTCTCTGGGAAATTTTGAATATATGTGGAAAAGGGTTAAAATATGCCCAATCGTGCCCAGTGAACGGGTGGTCGATTTATGGTCACACAATTAGGTAACCGTATCGTTCACGTGGTCCGCTATGTTTCTAAACGAAAATATTACATATTAATTCTGTAATGAAAGGATTATTTTCTATTAGTAGAAACCATTTTTTTCTTTTCTATTATTTCCGATAATAGATACTATGAAATAAAAACATTCTGCACCAATAATATCTTTATATTTCAAGCTTCAAAGTGCGCGTGAAAATCTTATATTCTACATTCTTAAAAAAAAATTTTTTAAATTAAAGAGCTTTATGTGATTTTAGAACGATTCTTTCTTAAAAGGAAAGACATCTTCTCTTGGAAATGAAATTTAAGAAAGAAGTATTATTTCCACTTGGGATGTCGTAATACCCTTAGAAGTTGGAAATTACACTTTTATTTTAAGGGTGGCTCATCTTATCAAAATGTTCAGACGGAATCACTTGCATCTTTCGACTTCGTAACTCAAGCCAACATCGGGTGTCCTCAGTGTTTCCAGGCAGCCCAGAGAGATTTTAAATCCCTTAACCGTACACACCCTCATCCTCTTCCCGTCAACAGGGTGCCTTCCCTGTTTTATTTATCGCGTGCTCTGTAATTTGCAAAGTTTTGCGTGGTTTCGCATAAGAAACTTTTCAGCCTCTTCGTTTAACTAGAGAACGAAAGGTACAGAATGAAAGACTATTCAGAAAAAAGAAGGCTAGGAAATAAATTCTCACTCTAACCTCGCGCTCATTCTTACCTTGCACTCACTCTTACCTCGCTCTCACTCCTACCTCGCTTTCACTCTCTATCGTTAATGCTGCGAAAGTAAAAGTCACCTCGACACGCAGAAACTATAAACCCCAATATACAAAACTGATCCTGTCAATTGCAAAAATCTTGGACATAAATCTCCCTAATCTCTGCATTACATTTCTCTTCTTTCTTTTAAAGTAATTGTTGTCACTTTACAAGGGAAAAAACTTGTTTTTATCCTCTCAGTAATACATCATTACAGAAGTTGTAATTTGTTAAAGTAATAAGATCCACTTCTCATTTATTCTTCAGAAAAATGGCTTTAAAAAAATCCACGCACTTTAAATGGAGCAAGATGTATGATTATTTTAACTCCTGATTATTTCAGGTGGTGACTCTGAGTGTGTAACTACAAAGCCTGGGCTTGGTTTCTGCTGTCTGCATTTTTTCAAACAAAATTTTTATTGAAGTAAGATATTCAATTTATCTATATCAAGCCAAAATATTCCTTTAATTTTTCATTGGTATGACACCACTCATTACTCTAATTTTGAAATATGACTATTTTAGTAATAATAGAAATTTTTGTTATATAATTTAATTTTTATAACTATTTATTTTACTAATGTTTCATAAGTAAATATTTACTTAATTCTTATTATACCATTTTATACATGAAGGGTGAAGGTGCGAAAGGGGCCATTCGCAAAAAACAAATTTTTCAAGACTGACAAAAAACATTTTCTAAATGCACATTATTTAAATAAAACGAAAGCTTAACCGCAAAATATCAAATCGATAAATTTGAAACAAGAAGTTCTTTTAAGGTAGTCCGGCTATTAAATCGATCAGATGGAAAATCATTGAAATTAGTTTTTTTTTACGGATAAATATGTCCTCTTTCACGTAATTACTTTTTAGGGGCCCTTTCCAGGTTAAAATTTGAATTATTAATGTTTAAAGTCGTGTCAAAAAATATGGGATCTTTTGGAGAGGCCTTTCATGGGCTCTAAAAATGGTTAATTTTGGCTTTAAAACACGTTGAATAATGTTAGAAAAACTTTTTTTCCGACAGAAAATATAATACAAAATTTAAATTACTGCTCATTTATACTTGCTTCTAAAGTATTTGAGCTTAATTTCAACAAAATGTAGTCTAGAATAAAAAATGTAGCTAGAATCGAGTCAAATCAACATTTAAATTTTTATTTTATTATTATTTAAAAAACATTTTATTTATATTGATTAGCATATAATTCTTTCAACTAATTTAGTAATTGAAATCCTGGCCAAATTTTGTATTTAATTCTAAATTTCAGAAAAACAATAATGGACATAGGTTTGACTAGCTTTCCCAGTAGCCGGGCTACTTTGAAAATGGCATGGGAGTTCCATGAAATAATATGAAAATGTGGCATTACAAATTACTCGTGCTTTTCTGAAAATCATTCGACTTGTGGTAAGCGTCATTGTGCAAACGTGCCACTTTATGTCGAGCAGTCGTGTTAATAAATTAAAGCTTCTTGATAAATCGTTGCTTTCATGCTTAAGGTACATGTTGAAAGAACCAAATATTTCAAATGAAAAAATAGGTGAAAATAAATAATTTGGTATAATCGAAAGAAATGAAAGAATCAATTACAATAAAAAAAATAACATCTGAAAAAAATACAGGCTGCAGGAATCGAGCCCTGAGTTTCCAATTACAAACCAGCAGCGCTGACGTTTGATATAATTAGGAGTCGAAAGTGTCTTGCCTCCCGATCCATGTGAAGTGCGCGGATTTGTTCAAAGTCGTTTTTTTTTTAAGAATGGCTAAAATTTCGAAAGATTTTACCATGTCCGTTAATTTAAGAAATTACCAATTATTTATAGTTTCTTCCTTCCCGAAAAAAATTTTAAGTGATATTTGAAATTTAAAAAAAAAATCAAAAAATTTCTGAATTACATGCAAGATGCCTGGGTCTGACGCACATTTTCATGATTTTACAGGCGAAAATAAAAGGTTTGATATATCCAATTTTTAATTTATGAAATTAAATAGAAAATTTAAGTTTGAAAAAAAAATATTATTAGATTTCCAAAAAATGGTGATAAAGTTTGTTTATTTTCAAGAGGCTCTTTTTCTCGACTAAGGATGTTAATCAAAAGCAAATTTAAAATTTACAAAGTTAGTATTGGCTTTCTAGCTATTGAGTTGCTGAATTGATTTAACAAATTTTGATTAAAATACATGATTGGTTTTCGATAAAAAGGAAGGTAATTTTTTGTCACCCGAGTTTTACGTTTTTTTAAACCTAGGTGAGGATAAAAATCAAATTTTCCATTTTTTTTTTTAAAGGATGAATTTAATTTCCAGCTGCTTCTCTGCTGAATCAATACGAAAATAGTTGGATCAATAAATACTGTTAGCTCTTCATTAAAATTGAAAGGGAATTTTTTGTTCGAGACACATAAGCATAAATTGAAAGTCATGTCCTTATGACATGCTTACAGAAAAATAAAAAAATCATTCCTAAAAAATGTTCTGTTAGAATGCTTATAATATTTTTAAAAATGTTTGAAGACAGTAATCTTATTTTTGAAAAATGGAGGCTTAACCCCTTATGGCATGCTAACCTTCATATACCAGTTTCATACATATAAATTTCCAGGCTGCAGGGAATGTTACAGAATTTTTTATTCAATATGATTATACCGTTTTTATTTATAATTATTCCAAAGGAAGTTACTGAAACCCTCCATAATTATTAATTTATGCCTGAAAGTCTTACAATATTATTTCCTTTAATTCAAAATCGTTTCAAAATAAAAAATTTTCGTCTATAAAAGAAAAAGGTTTCAATGTTATAAATTTAAATCTAAAACTAGAACCGAACTGGGAAATATTCAAAGGTGATTAATTATAAGCTTAACAATTTAGAATGCGAAAGAGCTGAAAATTTATCTATTTTTTACTCAGCACGTGTATTTTCTAGAAAATGGAATAATTAAAGGCTTCATTGTTTCGAATGTTGAAAAATATTTTTAAAATAAAAAAATTAATTTCCGATTTCTTGGATTGAATATTTTGCGAGATATTTTGAGAACTTCAAGAAACGATTCCCTAGTAGAAAATTAAAATGTTGTCATTGTAAATCATAAACTATAAACTTTCTTCACCCGGGACACTCTATGCTGTACCCGTTGCAGAACTAACTTTCTTAGTAGAAAGATTATAAGTTTTGGTCATTTATTCATAAATTCACACGAAATCCTGATTACAAAAGGTTTAAATTATTTTAAAATGAGTTCTGAGTCTTCTAATTTTATAAAATAGAACGCATAAATCGCCTTCTATGGTCGCTTATCGATTGTCAAACTTGATAAGTTTGAGAGAAGGGGATGGAAACGAAGAAAATAATTATTCCTTCTGCTTTTTTCCTTAACCTATTTTTTCTTTTGAGATGTTGAATATATAACAAAAATTAGGGAAAATCACGCGACCTACGCGAGATTACACCGCGCCAGGAGCACATTATCAAATTAAGGCTCGCTTCCACAGAGCAAAAATATCATGTGCACGCAAGCACGAGCGTTAAAACGCCGACGAATCGTATAATATAAATTGCAACCAAGATATGAAGGGCTGAACCTAAATCGTTTCGTAAAGTGGATTCAGCACTTTTTTTCTCAATCATAAACTAAATATTATTCTCAAGTGAAAACAGGTATTTGACACTCGTTTTTGTCCGCGAATAAATAACATAAAGTTTTTTTGTTTAAAAATTTTAAATTTGAGTAACATATTGCTGTTTTTTATGAATCAAGACATTCAACTTTAACCAAATAGTTGGATTTTCAGCCAATGATAAAAAGATTAATTCTCAACAAAAAATGTAATATTTGATATTTTATCCGTGAGAAGATTTGCACTTAAAATTCAAAAAAATTTGTATTGAAGAAATAAGAATTTTCAACAAAATATTTGAATCTTCAACCAAAGTATATTAATGTTTATTTCTAGCAAAAGAAATAAATTTTTTAATTAAAAGTCGAATTTTCAACAAGAGATAAATTTTCAACTAACAAACATTTTTTAGGCAATACAGAAAGAAAATCATCTAAAATAGTAAAGCTCTAAACCAAAATTTAAATTTTTTTCAGAAAATAGTTACATTTGTAATATAATAATTAAATTATCAACCAACAAGTCTAATTTTTACAAAACAAGAGGAATTCTCAAAAAAGTACTTAAATTTATAACCGAGTAGTTGTATTTCCAAACGAAAATAATAATATAATACCAAGCACAGATCACTTTTGAACAAAATAGTTCAATTGTTAACCATATCATCAAATTTTCAATAATTAAAAAAAAATTCTACTGAACATTTGCATTTTTATACTAAAAATGATCAATTTTGAACCTTAAATAAAGTAGTTCAGTTGTAAGTTTTCAAAAGCGAATTTTCTATAAAACAGTTCAATTTTCTACCAAATTGTTGAATTTTCCTGCCAAAAACCATATTTTTTCAAAAAATATTTGAATCTTGCACCAGAATGTTGAATTTTCAGTTCACAAAGCATTTTAACTTTCGACCAAATAGTAATTTTTCTACTAAACTATTAAATTTTTGAGTCACTAATACGAATTTTCTATCAAATTGAATTTTGGAAATTAATTTTGAACCAAGAAATTTGAATTTCAAACAAAAATGCTAATTTACAACTGAAACAGAGTAATCTATAACTTGAAGTTGCAATTTTAACCACAAAATATATATAATTTGTATAAATAAAGGATGACTTTTCAACCAAAAAAGAAAATCATATTTTTTAATTTTTAAGTCAAAAAACGAATTTCAACAAAACAGTTGGCTTTTCAACCCAAGAAGAAGCCTCTGAGGCCTATGATAAATAAATAGAAGTGTTGATGATTTGTAGACTAAAGAATTGTAGTTTGAATTACAATTTTTGTTTATTTTTATTACTTCCAAAGCTTTTTAGGTACGAACTACTAATATTATTAGGTAACTTATAAGCAATACTGTTACAATTGTCAATGAGATAACATTTCTTTTTACATTTAATGCACTAGGTACTGTAACAGTAAGTACTAGTTTGCGCTGAAAGAGAGCTGTTCACAATCAAATATTTGTAATTTCTTTTTAATTCGCCGACTTGATATATCTAAAGTAATAATTGGTTTTAACCAAATATACCCCTCCCCCATGTAATGCAGGATAAAAAAATCGTTGACTTCCACCCAAAAGTCTATACGTATTTTAGATGAAGAAAACAATCCGTGGTGGTAACGCTAAATAGGCAAAGAAAATTAAGTTCGTTCGAGGAACAAAATTTCAGCTAATTTTGTAAAATATGCGCAATCCGAGAATAAGTACTTTTATCCCGGAAAGAACAATTTGAATCATCCAGCAAAATGTGAGTTTACATTCCTGCATTGAAGTTTACATATCTTTTTTACTGATTAACTGATCCATTTGAAATTTTTTCAAAAATTTGAAGCTGTGAAACTTAAATACAGAATTTAGTAATGGAGAAGACAAAAAAATTAATTCATGTCAATACATTCGCACGCTATCAAGTTTTCTCATCGATAGTGATAATTGGCAAAGCGAGTTGGATATTTTTTTTAAATTTTGACGTGCATTGTGTTAAAAGTGCTATTAAAAGAGCCGATTATCCACGAATCGTTTATTTAATGCTAATAGTTGAAATTTTGTTGCTGAGTTGAAAATAAAATAATTGACTTATGGCGCTTGAATAGAAGCGTTTCGACGGAATTTACCGATACGTGTATTTCAAATCATATTCAATAAAGTAGAGGAAAGAATCTTCAGAATGTAAATTTTCTAAAATCGTTTTCCAAAATACTTTATTGGTTTCATGATACTCTTAAATCAAATCAGTTTTTATAATTTAGATAAATAATTGTTTTTAAATCCTTTAATTATTCCTGGGCCTTCAGTTTGCCTTAATCATGTGAAAATTCGTTGAAATCCTTGGAATTCTAGATACCATATATTCTCATGAAATCCCTTCAGAACGAATAAAACCCTTCCGAATGCCTCGCAATTTTTTTAAACATAGCGTCAATTTCAAAATTCTTGATATCTAACAAAGGAAATCATAATTATTTAGAATCCGTGAAAATTACTTTAAATCTCTCAAAACCGGCAGAAATGCTTGAAACGCCATGCAAGTTTTGAAATATTACAAAATCCCCTTAAATCTTCAAAAGTTCATTAATTCTTTTAAAATCTAACGAAATTCCCTAGCATCCGTGGATACACGGAAAATAAAAAATTCAAAACTATCGTAAAGTAAAGCAATTCAGATTGCTTACTAAAAGAAACGGTTTTTATGAAATATTAACTTTCCTCGTCTTCACAATGTCAATTTTCCTCTTTGGTTGTCAAGGATTTTTTTATGTTTTCATGATGCCTTCACATTAAATTGGTTTTCATAATTTAAATATAAAATTCTGCAAGACAGCAAACTATTTTTGCATGTATACTTTAAAAACTTTTTAAATCTGTCAAATTCCTTTTAAATTCCTTAAAATTCTTTCAAATCCGCTGAAGTCGTTCTTGATTTGTAAAATCCATAAAAGTTTTTGCAGTCGTATAAAATCTTTTTACATCCCTAAAAAAATTGAGATTTTTTATGAAATTGCACTAGGTAATTTTTCCAAATTCTTGAAATCCTCTAGAATTATTTTTAAATCTCTGAATCATCTTGCAAACCTTTTAAATCGTTAAAATTACCTTATGATAATTGTAATCTCTTCAATTATTTTGAAATCTCTTAGGAGCAAACTAAATCCCCAAAAAACTCTGGAAATATTGTGAAATTCCGTGCAAATTTTGTAATTCTTTTAAATACTTTTTAGTCATTTGAAATGGAGGGCGTATACAATTTTAAAAATTATGATCACATAATTAATGGACGTTTCCTATATGATTTTTGAAAAATAATAGTTGTTTTATAAAAATGTTTCAAAAAATGGTCTTTGAAATTTCCTTTTTTACCTGCTTTCTTTCAATTGATGCTACGGTTGACTACTAATAATTAAAAGTGGAAATCAGTTAATTAAAACTCGAGATAATTGAGTTTTTAATGATCTCTTCGCTTTGTCACATTTCCATGCACGTTGTTAGTACTTCAAACAAAGCAGATTTTTATGGACTAGTTCAAGTAGTTTACATCGATGCAATAATAGTAAACCAATGATGAAAGACTCGATTAAAGAAAAAAGAACGTCAAATTTCAATTACAATTATCAGGATTTGTTGATGTAAAAAACCAGAACTCTTAACTCGAGTAAAGCCACTTGTTCTAGTTACGCATACAACACTTTTTTTTCATTTTTTTAGGCAAAATAAAAGACTCTTTGAAAGTCATTAAAACGGTATATTTGGACTTTTAGTGGCTTAGTGGTTAAGCGCGAGAGCTTCTAGTGGAGGCAAAATTCGATCCCAGATACGATAAACATATTTGTTATGTACTTTCACTATAATTAGTATGGTTTCAACTCCACCTGAAGTTATGAAGACACTAATGAGAGAGTAGTATGTCTTTTTTTTATTTTAAAATTTTTAAATTACTTAATAAGAAATTTGATCAAAAGCTTTTTTCAGCGTTTCAACTGAAGTAGTAAAAATACTCGAAAGAAAAAATTTCAATTACTGTCAAACTAACAACGTATCTTTCAAAAATGTACGCTTTGAGTATAAAATAATAAAAATGTACCTGAGGAATTCTTATCGAAAGTTTTTTTAAAACTTTCTCGACGCCCCGGAATCTTGTAGAGGCTTCTAAAATATTTCAAAACGTTCTATAACATAATATGTTCCTGCAGTAGCCTCTATATTTTTCAAGATATTATGAAAAGCGAAAAAATTATTTTATGAACAGCTAAGTTGGAAATATTTTACTAATAACTTGTATAATATAATTAATGAGAATATTACCATCAGCCTTTGAAGAAAATAAATTTTAAATATGTATATATCGAAAGAGGAAAAAAAATCTACAAATGGATTTAGTATAAATGATTGCTTTTAAGTTTTTTAAACAAGTTTTCGAAAATCTCTTTGGTCATTTTTCACAATCTGCATTAGTGATCCGTTTTCAATAAAAACAAGTATTCTTAAGTTTTTGGGGTTATTAAATCTAAATTTTGTAACATAATTTACAAATTCAATGATTTGACATTTAAAAAACTTCAGTCTTTAATATGCACTGTGAAGGTTTATTGACTTGGAATGTTTCTACTTTAAGGTGATGTTATTTTGAATGTTTTTTTTTGTTGAAAATTGTGGATTAATTTTCAAAAATTACAGAATTATTAAATTCGGAATAATTGCAATTGAAAACTTTTCAATATTTAATTCATATGGTGGAAAATTATTCAATTTGTAATGCTTTTCTTGAATATTAAAATTAGAAGATTTAAAGTTGGAAACATTTTAATCGTGAAGAAATAAAATGGAAATTTATTCAATTTTAGAGATGTGTAAATAAAACTTTTTCGCTTTTGTCAATGATCAACATTTTTTTTATTCTAAATCTTCCAAATTGAAGAAATTTCAATTCTAGATCATCAAGATTGAAGAATTTTCTGTGTACATGTAGGCTTACAGCCCAGTTCCCAAGTTTCTCGACTTTGCTTTCAGCATTGCTGTTGTGATGAATACTCAAAATCGAAAAAATGACTGAAAGTTGTGTACGGAAACAGTGCAACCTGGAGCTGGATTCGGAATGAACTAGTAGCATTCTGTCTTACTTCGTTTCTTCTTTGCATTCGTTTCACTCAAAGAGGATACTTTAATTTGGGAAACAGCCAGAAATCCCAGGGAGCCAGGTCAGGACTGATTGGGTACTGCAGAAATTATGTGGTCCCGTGTTTAATCAGAAATTGATGAATAAGCTGCGATTAATGGAGAGGTGCTTTGTCGTGGTAGTCCAAACGCCATACCCAGTCCTGTCGGATCTTATATGTTGCCAAAATATTTTGAGTGATTCGTATGCAGAATGATCTCCTGATTCCGAATTGGTGTGGTACGTCTTCGGCAGATTGTGCGTTCTCGAGATATCCGCAATTAATCAATTTTTCAATTACTCCCGATTAATGATTTGTCATTAAACGTATTTCGATTTTTTTCTGCACCTTATTAGCTCATTGCAAGACGAATAAAAAACGTTTAAACATATTTGCCCTTCGACGAATATGTATTGCACAATACTAACTAATAGGCGAAAAAATTGAAAAAAAAATTCTATCTGCCATATCTTCAAAAATGTTATCTAAAAGAGAAATATTTTTTTAATTTATGAAAATAACAGCTAAAATACACACTTTTTATGATGAACACTATTTCTCTAAAGTTCATACTTTCCTGGCAAAATTGAGTTTTATTGGGTGAAACTCTGCGGTGTGATAATAAATAGTAATTTTTAGTAAATGAAATTCATATTAGAGACAATATTTTTGCCCAAATATATTGTTGCTGTTCCCAGACACAAAGTTCCTGTGAAATTATGGTGAAATTGTTTAAATTTAAGGAACGACGCATAAATAATCAATTACGGGGTTTCAAATACTAACAACTTCTCTACAAAAAGTTATAAATGTTTGAAATTTAGTATGATATATCTCTAAAGTACCAATAAGACAATGATTTTAAGAAAAAATTGTTTATACAAAAATTATAACCTGTAGAACAATTTAGATTCCAATTATTTATCTACAGTTCTGTATGCAGTGGAAACTTGGCACGAAGCTTAAACAATATTAAATATTATTTAAAATTCAGTTATAGAATTTAAATTTCTTAACTTTTATTCATTTTGTAGTTATAAGCTTCCCTTTTTTTAAGAATTCGACAATGGGTTTGATAAGTGATATTGTAAACTCGGAAGCGCGCATCTGGCCGGCCGGTTCGGACACCATAGGCGTGGAAATAGAAAATGCTAGCAGAAGGGTTCATGGGTCCATTCGGCACTGTGAAACTATTTTGCTGTTATAATAAATAAGAAATTATTTAATTTCTACAAAAATAATTTTCTTTTATTTCTTTGAAAAACTAGAACCAGAATAAAATTAAATAAGGGTGCAAATTATTTTCAGTTCTTAATATTTTACAGAAAAATTAGGGTGAAGTTTCGTTTTGGAACTAGAAAACGTTTCAGAAAAAAATAAAACAATAAAGTAATGGGAAACTTACTTCAAAATTATGTATTTCTTCGAATCATTGAGATATTTAACTATTTTTTCTTCTACTTAGGAATGTCTCACTTTTGTTAATTTTCATATTTTTAGAAAAAATTGGAAGTGATTTAAAGGAAGTGTGCGTATCTACATAATTCGTTTCTTAGTGCCGAAGTTTCGGTATATTTTTGCAGATTTCAAATTAAAAATTTAGAAGCTGTTTAAAAATTATGAAGGGCTTCAAAAGGATAAAAGGATTTTCTTAATATTCTTCGGAAAATAAAAAATGATTCTTCATTTTTTTTTCTCATTCTTTTAAGAGAATACTTAAAAATATTTTCGAAGATTTCCAAAATTGTTAAAAAGAATGTGGAATATTCGAAGGAACTTTTTTAACATTATAAAATTTAGTCTGAATTGTAAGAACAATTAACAACATATCTTTTTAAATGAATCAAATTTTGTTTTGAAAATATTTTCTTAAAATAATTTTTAACACAAGAAATCATTTTACATTTTCCTTGGAATGTTAAAAAAATGTTTTATTTTTTATTTTAAAGCCTTTTAGAATTCTTAAAAAGCTTCTAAAATTTGTATTTGAAATTTGCAAAAATCTACATTTTGTTTTAAATGAGGCTGCAGCAAATGCTCGAAAAATTCGATACGAACAGGCGAATGTTGTCAGAACATACAACTCGTTTAAATTATTTAAAATCATTTTAATTTTTACATTAATTTTGAAACTTTTCAAAAATTAAAGTGACTCAAGTTTTTCCTATAAATAAAAAGCAGGATTTTCTAAAAATTGTATGAAAAAAGTCATTAGTTTTGAGAGATATTTATAAATTCTAAACAAATCATTTAAAATTTGTTAAAGTTTAAATTAAATTCTAGATTTTTCAGGATTTTGAAACAAAATTTTGAAGCTTTTCAAGGATGTTTAAAGTCTTTAAAATAATTTAACTTCTAATTTTAAAAGTGCTGAGTTAAATAATATTAATTTTTTGTATTTTTAAATATTTTTAGCTTAAACTTTCTAAAAAAATCTAATTTTGAAAATATGAAAGTTCATTGATTAAATGTTCAATATAAAACAGTGAAAATGTTAACGCAGATTTATATTTTTGGAACTGAATTTAATTCTTTGAACTCTATTATTTATAAAAGATAAAAATTCTAAATTTTTCAGTATATTTGCATTTCATTTTAAATTGTTTAATTGAAAAGTGTTAGTACCTAACTTCCATTTTATACGTGCAAATTATTGAGCATTTAAGTATAACATTTTTTATTTGAAAACAAAAGAAAGGAAGAGTTCCACTTGGACTGCTTAAATTTTTTTTTTTTAGTTTTGGAGATGAAATTTGTTTATTTTATTGACCATAAAAAATGTTTACGAACTGGGAAAAAAACGGAAAATTGCCAAGGTTTTTCTTCTTCGATGAAAATGGCCACACTGACGATACCATAAATATCTTAGATGAATGATAAATAATTTAGAGATATTACTATACATACTGACACGATATGTAACTGAATACTGACTCATCGACACATAATAAAACAATGTCTAAGAAAGAAACACCGGAATTACAACATATATTAAAACTGCATATACAAGAATAAAGTACATGAAAAAACTATTTTATAATATTAATCTTATAAATGAGGCTGCATCGTTTTTTTACTTTAACCAAACACATGTTGTTTTCAAAATTGAATAAGTTTTCCTGGAAGAATAATTCAGTGCATAATATTGTGGCTGAGTGGGCCTTCATCCCTTGCTCGGTATCTACGACGATTCGACGCCAATGGCTTCTGACCTGGCTGGTAGTTAGCAAGATTCCCAGTTTACAACATCACTTATAGCCCCATTGTCAAACTCTCCAAAAAAGGAAAGTTGATAACTATTAAATAAATAAAAATTAAGAATTTTAAATTCTATGACAGAATTTTAAATAATATTTAAGATTGTTTGAGCTTCGTGCCAAGTTCCCACTGCATATAGAACTGTAGATAAATAATTGGAATTTACATTGTCCTACAGGTTACAATTTTTGTGTAAACTATTTTTCTTAACATCATTGTTTCAGTGGCACTTCAGAAAATTATCATAATAAATATCAAACATTTATTACTTTTTTTTGAAAAGTTATTAGTATTTGAAACCCCGTAATTGATTATTTGTGCGTCGTTACATAAATTTAAACAATTTCACCATAATTTCACAGGAACTTCGTGTCTGGGAACAGCAAAAATATATTTGATAAGAAATATTGTCTCTAACATGAATTTAATTTACTAAAAATTACTATTTATTATCATACCGCAAAATTTCACCCAATGAAACTCAATTTTACCAGGAAAGTATTAACTTCAGAGAAATAGTGTTTATTATAAAAAATGTGTATTTTAGCTGTTATTTTCATAATGGAAAATCATTAAGCGGGAGTAACTGAAAAATTGATTAATTGCGGATATCTCGAGAACGCACAATCTGCCGAAGACGTACCACACCGATTCGGAATCAGGAGATCATTCTGAATACCAATCACTCAAAATATTTTGGCGAAATATAAGATCCGACAGGACTGGTTATGGCGTCTGGACTTCGGTGAACGACCCAGTCGCCACTTTTACGAAAATAAGGCCCTTCTAACTGCGTCACATAATCACTTTAGAAATTTTTGGTAATACTCGTTTCTTACAATCTGATCTTAAGGGAGCGTATTTATGGTGCACAGTACCTTCCTGCTCGAAGTTATGCTTCTAGAACATTTACGGGTAGTTTCGGAGTTTTTCCAAATTTTCCTGCATGACTTTAACTTCATAATTCTCTTGGTCTTCCGTCAGCAGTCGTGAAACGAATCTTACAGCAACGGAGTTCATCGCCAAATATTTTCAATCACCGATGTACGATGCGGTCCGTCATTCTGAAATGTTACGCGTACCTGTTTGGCCATTTTCGAAATTGCGTACAGTAATAGAATAAGGATTCGCAGGTCTATGTAACTTAGCAGAGGACCTCACAGAGGTCCTACCTCAATGGAAAATACCTAAAATTAAAATGTTTTTCTAAAAAAAGAGCTTCTCTTTTCGCTTCGCTGGGAATTGAACCCAGGTATTCCGATTGCCGATCGGGTGCTCTTACCACTAAGCTACTAGATATATCGAGCAGGAATCTGTACTATCGTGGAAGATGACACAAATCTAATAGATCAGTGGTCAGAGCACCCTAGGGACTATCGGAAAACCTGAGCTCGATTCCCAGCGGAGCCAAAGCAGAAGATCTTTTTTCAAACAAATATTTTAATTAAAACAAAAATAATTCATAGCTCTATCTAGTCTGAATATACGTTGAAAATTTCAGTTATTTGAGGAAGTAACTTAGATCCATAGTATTGATTTTACATTTTCACGGTCGGTTAATAAATCCCCACTGATCGGTTGTTACCATCTCCTCAAATGTTTTTGATTCCTGTTTTCAGCAATAGCACGACAAGGTATGAAGTAAGAGAGCATGGTCGGCCAGTTTTCAGACAGACCTCGTAGACGGATTGTGAGCTTGAAAACGATGCGATTTCGAAAAACTTCGCTTGGGGTTAGTTCGTTTGAATATTCTTCACGATCATCGAATGGGTAACAACCTATGCACTATGGACGAAGGGAAGAAAAATCGGGAGTGAGCACCGGGGCTCCTGACACTCGAGGGAAATACGCGTCGGTGGAAAAATAATGCGGCGCCTGTTTGTTGTGTCAGACAGTGATTCGTCTAGGCCAGGTCAAACGTGAGAAAATGGCCCACCCGCGCAGGTCGAGTGCTGCATTTTTCATCTGCATACTTAGTATCTGCCTCCCGTTTCCAGACCGACAAGCAGTATTTTCGAGGGGGGAAGATTCTACCCTATGTATATATACAGGGGTGAGAAATAAATAAAAGGATTCCCTCCAGAAAAAGCAATCCCTGCCTGCATACCCTGCTTTTATCAACTTCATGGAAAAATACCTAGAAAATATTTTTCACATTACATATTTCAACCCTGAAATAAAACAAGTCTGTTCCATTAAAAGTCATGCTCTTCAAGAATATCATTATTTCTTTAATTGTGAAAAAATGTATCGGTTGGAATTTTATTCGACAGATGCAGAACATAAAATTGAGTATTTGAAATTACTGCATAATTTGTGATATGCAAAAGCCTCGTTGAAAGTTATTTCGTACGTTTTTAAATAAATCTTTTTTTTTCAAATTGGACGCTTTTAAGAAGAAAATTCAATTTAAAGAATATATATGCAGGGGACACAGTCGTACCCCTATTCCTTTGCATTCCCTCCATTTCAAATTCCCCTTTTTGCCCGTATCCTAAAAAAACTTCATCTTTTTCCCCCTTTCTTATTAAACTGAACTAATTTTAATCTTAGATATTTAGGCTTTAAATGACACTTTAAAGGTAAAATATTTTTTCGAGACCAACATTCAAACAAGAATTATAGGATTTACAACTAATCCTAATGACATTTTTGTAATAGAGACAAATTTAGAAAATTCCAGAATTTAAACAATGTTCAAAACATACCGAAAAATAGCTTCAATGGTTCGGAAAATTAAAGCGCATTTTTTAGTAGACGTTAAATATATTATTTTCTAAATATACATTCATAATATTAACATCTACATCAATAACTTTGACATATTTTAATGGATTTTGACGATTACCAACGATTTTGAGGTAATTTAAGATGATTTGCCGAATCTCGAAAGAATTTTAGAGAAGAAAATACATTTTATTTTAACGGAATTCTACAGATTTTAAAATTTTCAAGGGATATGAGGCACATATGTAAAATAATGAAGGCTCTTGAAGATTTTAAGTTATGTTTAAAATTTCTAAAGAATTGAAAAAGATATGTTTGGAAATTTTTTAGAAATATTATTATTATTAAAAAATCTGTTATCATTTTGAATTCATTTACATTACATCTAACGAATGCCTAAAGATTTTAATTTATTTTAGTATATTTTCACGATTACAGTAGATTACAGTCAGATTTAATAATTAGTTCATTAGAAATTTCCAAATAACTGTTTTCTAATATTGTACAATATTTTATTTATTAAAAATTATACATTAAAAAATTTCATAAGAAAGAATACTTTAGGTGCTCAAACTTGAACTTTTTTTAATTTGACTTTGAGAAAATTGAAGAGTGTTGTTTTATTTATGTAAATTCAAAGTATTAATTATAGTAAGGTCGAAATAAAAAATTTTGGATAGAAATATTAAATTATACTTATAATTACTACAAAATTTAAGAAATTTAAATTAGACCAAAATCACCGTGAATAGATTTCTAGCTACCTTAGAATCTAATTTTAAAAATATATTGTTTCTCCTTCTCTAAATGTAAAGATAAACTTTCAATCTTTTCTCTATTTCTCCCCTTTTCTTGCAAAAATGACCCTATTTTTCCTTTTTTTTTTGAGCTCTTTTTGCGTTGCGATTCCTGTGTATCTATTATTTGCTATTCCTGATTTTGGCGTGATTATCGGGTTGAAACTCCATCGTTTTCCTGTTCCGGACTTTCCAGCACGTCAGTGTAATCAGCATAGATAAAACTACTAGGGAATTTGTAAAGACACGCACCGCAAGCCATTCTTACATCCCGTCTAGTCCGGAAGTAGGAGGTCTGCCGCAGATAAGTGGTTCGAATCCCGCTGTGGTCAGTTACGATAAGTAGTTAATACCAGGACAAGTCAGACAGGTAGTACGGTAACAACTACATACAGTTTCGAGATAAGCAGTCCTTGTGGGAAACCTACTGCCATCCTGGGAACGACCAATAACGATACTATACAAGCACCAACCCGCCAACGTCACGACAACTTGTTGAGGAAACACGCCATTAGGTCATTATCCTCGTCTCGTCGAGTCGCGAGAATTTTGGTAGTTCGCACCATATCGCTGCTGATATGAGTGTATAATACTTGTTTCTCAGAATTTACTCTTCTAACTATGATCAAGAGTTTGTATCGCAATTGTTTGTCCTTCTGTATAATAGAGGAAGAACGCAGAAGGTAAAATGCTTTAGATAACAGCAATAAAACATAAGATAAAGATTTATTATCACAAAGGGAATTAGCTTACTGAACTTGTATGGGAATGTATCACCTAACGACTTAACGAACATCTAAGTTTAGTAGTTTTAGTAGTTTAGAAGCTCAATAAAGTACACTGTGAGTTACACTAGAAAGGACTTGTGCACGTTTTCGGGCATGGTTGGCAGTGGCCACGGACGTAAATCGAGGAATTCAGAGCGAAAACAGGCAGGGCCGCTTTAATAATTTCTGTTGGATTTGTGGGCATGACGCAACCTGATTCAACTAATGCGCTAAGAGATGCAACTAATGCGATAACCCTCATGCTGTTTGTGAATGCAAAAGTCCAGGTTATTTAAATCTCCTCGCAAATTTTTTCGAATACACAACAAAATAAATTCGTTTTTAGTGATATTTAAAGGTTTCGCAGGCCTAATGGACTTCATCACGTATTCTTATAAAAAAGACTTTTTTTAATTTATTCAGATTCTTTAATATTAGGTATATCGAGTTGACTTTCAACACTTTTATTTAAAATAATCCAAGGAATATGAATGAAAAATTACGTTTTGAATATCAACCGTATAAGTCCGTTTTATTAGTTCTAAAAAACCCCATCAGTGAAAAATTGGTTTCTGCGCGTTTTTGGCGCTAATTATTTTTATTGCGGTTTAATTTAATTAAAATTGATTTTAAAGAAATATTATTTTTGACGGAAAACAAGATGTTACAATACATTGTTTAAACAATTTATTATTCATAGTAATTTTCTATTTGATTATAATTAGAAAGTCGCGGTTTCGTCTAAATTTCACACTTTTGTCCATTTCTCAATTTTCATGGGGTACTAGTTAATTCAATTCAAGAAAAATAGTTGCTTAAAGAATTTATTATTATTTTACATAATATTCTTTCTGAAAAATGCCAGGAAGTGTAGTTTTTTCTGATTTTTAAAACTTTTTTTCCCACTTTCCACTTAAAATTGAACTGAATTATTACAATTTAATTTAAAAGTCCAACTATTCTTGGTTAAAACTTAATTTTTTTCGCTGACCAGTCTACCATTATATTTTTGATTCGAAATGAATCTTGATTAGTTAAATATTTTACTTCTCGATTGAAAATCGAACTACTTTGTAAAAAATTCGTTTAATTTTTGGTTTAAAATTGATTCTTTAATTTAAAATTTGCCTTTTCAATTATGTGGTTTAAAATATAAGTACATGGTTAAAGATAATCTTATTTGGTTATGGATTCAACTATTTTGCTGAAAATTTGCCTTCTTCCTTCAAACGCAACTGTTTTTCATTTTGAATCAATATCTTATTACAATGAAATATTAATGATTACATTATTAGATAAAAACTTGTTTTTTAGTCCACTGCTTGGTTTAAAATTGAACTATTCATTGAAAAATACGTGTTTTGTTGGTTAAATATTTGTAATTTTAGTTGAAAATTCAGATTTTTGGTCGAAAATAAATTTTTTTGTAAAATCCATGTTTTTGTTTTGTTAAAAATTCATCTACTCTGACTTTTACGTTGAAAATTAATTTTTTCAATTAAGAATGTGGCTATTCCATTTTTGGTTGAAAATTATTTCTTCACAAGTTGAATATTCAACTATTTTGTAGAAAATTCCAGTATTTTGTCGAAAATTAGTCTATGGGAATAGGTAACTTATCCTGTTTGTTAAAAATTAATCGATTCTGTTAGTTGTTGTTAATTGTTTTTAATCGACAATTTGTTCCCATTTTTGTTGAAAATTAGTTTTTCAACTATGAGATCAATTAATTTATTAAAAATTCAACTTTTTTATCTTCTTCAAGCGTAAGTTCAAATATTTGTTAGAAATGTGTCCTTTTGAATTGAAAATGATCTTCTATGGTTAGAAAAAAATTATTCTTGGTTAAAAATTCATCTCTGTTGGCTGAAAATGAACTTCTTTTCGAAAATGCAACTTTTCGGCTTAAAAATTCAACTGTTTAGGATTAAAATTAATTTATTTTGTTGGAAATTTATCGAATTTGGTAAAACGTCATCTTTTTAGATCTAAAATTTAACTTTTTTTGTTAAAAATTCATATCTTCGCATACTAAATATATTCGTTTAAATTTAAAATGCATCTTTTGGTAGATAAGTCATCCTTTTTAGTTAAAACTTCATTTATCTTTACTGAATTTTAAATATTTTCTAATGGATTTGCTGCTTTCGATTGAAGTTCAACTTTTTGTTTGTTTAAAAATTCGATCATTTGGTTAAAAAGCAATCTTTATAGGGTAAAAATTCTACTATTTGATTAAAGTTTTTAATTTTTGGTTAAAAATTTATAACTTTTCTGGGAAAATTTAACAGCCATTTCAATAATTGATCTTTTGTGTTTGTGTGTGTGTTTTTGTTTGTTTGTGTTTTCTAATCAATTTTTTACTAATTAAAAAAGAGTAAAATGTAATATTTTGTTGTTCAGGCACTTAAACCTTGGCAGAAGGTAACATTTTTATTTTATTATCCTAAATGAAAAATAGGTAGACATCATTCTTTCTTCCCTTAAACTATAAGTATTTCCTTACAATTTTATATACAAAAACTTAATGAATATACAGGTACCTCCCTTTCTCTCTCCTTC
>NC_046659.1:75718798-75722174 GCF_010883055.1 Belonocnema kinseyi | reverse complement strand
CATATATCTAGTCGGGAGTGGTGCTGACTGAAAACAGATGATTTGGAGCGATTCGCGCGCCGTCTGTTGGTCATTCTAAGGACTTATTGAACTACCCTCGTATATATAATCTGCTACTAGTTCACTATTTCAGTCCTCATTAAAGCTCTTGTGCTTCTGCCCACTTTTCGAGTTTTTTTTTGTCCAGCGACTTTTTTGTCATGCTAGTGTGTCTGATTATTAGCATACATCAGTTTGGTATCTTAACAAATTTTTTTGAAATTAAAGTAGTTCCTTCTGAATGGAAATGCTTTGTCTTTGATTTTTAAGTTATTAACGTTGCGCTTTATATTAACCTGATTGACTTTTCGCAATCTTCATGCAGATTTCGAAAATTAATTATTTTTAAAGTCTTAGTTTTTAGATCCTTCTTTATGAATGCTTTAATTTTAAATGATATTTTCAATTGTTTAATTTTTAACTTTGCAAGTTTATTATTAAACTTCAGTGGTTAAGAATACCAAATTCTTTAATTTTAGACTGAGAGAAGGACACTGCATTTTTTGTACAGAACACTCATTTGTAGTTCAAAAATCTTAACAGATCTTATAATTTTAATCTTCAGCTTTGAAAGCATATATTTTTAAATATTTCTAAGTTTCTTAATTTTCGAAAGATTAATTAGGAATGCTACAAATTTCTAAATAATTAATTTTGTTATGTTAGTATTATTGAATAGATAAAAATAATAAAAAACGTACAGTTTTAAAGCTTCTTTTGAAATCAGAAATTTTCCCAGACATCATATTTGAACTTGTTCAGTCTTAGAGATTTCCAATTGTAAATGGCAGAATGTTGTAGACTACTATTTTGAACTTGTACGATTTTAAATGTTTTATTTTGAAATAGTATCTTATTTTGAATTAACTTTAAGAATTAACTTATGACTTTAAAAAAATTAATCTAGAAATTTCCTCCCTCTATCTCAAACTAAGTTTTGTAAAATACAAAATTTGACCCCATTAAACTTTCTAAATATGTTAATAAAAAACTCTTTCAATTCAAAATCCGTTCAAAACCAAAATTTTTCTCCTTCTAACTAAATAAAAATGTTAACAAAAGGAAGTCCTTTTTCCGAGATAATAAAAATTTCAACAACAGTAAATTTATATATTCCATTTGAAAAATAAATTGAAAATCAAAAATCCCTTTTCCAACTCCAAAAAAACTTAAATGTTAAAGTTTTTATTTTTATAAATTTATATTTAGATATTCTAAATTTTTTCCTTTCAATTTTATTCCGTTATAAATTTAAATTGTTGAGCATTAAATTGGAAAACTTGATAAAACTTAGAGTTTTTAGTTTGAAGGATTTTTAGTTAAATTATTAAAATTTTAATAGTTCTAGAATTAATTATAAACAATAAAAAATTAAGGAAATAATTACTACGATTTTCACTTTATTGTTAACTTTCGAAGTAATATCTTATAATAGTAATATTTTCAGTTAAAGATTTACAAATATATATTATTCAAATCTAAGGAATGTTTTTCAATTTTCAAGAATGAATAATAATTGTAACGGAAGTCATGAAAATTAAACGGTTTATAATTGAAGTTTCGTTTTCTTAGAATAATTAAATTTTGTAGGTTTAAATTTAAGACTTCTTATTTTTAACTGTGAAAATTACGGTGACTTTTTTTAAATTTTAGCCAAACTTGTCGATTCAATTTTCAAATAATACAATAACAATTTAAAATTCTAGAATTTCAGCAGCTTTGCCTTTTAAAAATGTAATTTAGTTTTCCATCTAAAATAATCAAATTTTGATCGCTTCAGTTTCTTAATTCTGTAAATTCAAAAGTTTTTACATTCTCCTAAAGAAATTTTCAGATTTTTCAAATTTCAGTAGAATATTTTTTAATTTTCAGAGCCTCTGTTCTAAAACTCTTAAATTTATATTACTTTCAATCTTAAATGATCTGAATATGAAGTATTTTATTTATAAGTGATACAAGTTCACTTTCTTCTCAGTCCACTGGAAATATTCTCCTTTTTTTTAAATTTTACGTAATCTAAAATCACTTTAAATTGTAACGTTAGAAATTTTAAATTTCTCAATATATTAAAAAAAATTAATAATTTAAATTGTAAAAGATTAATTATTAATTATCCTTTCAAAAATGTTTAAAAGTTAATATTAAAAATTTTGATCCATTTTCACGATTTTGTTCAAGCGGGAAGTTCCTGATGAAGCGAAATCGTAAATTATGAATAAATAATTTTAAAAAACATTCTGTTTACCCATTTGATCATGTGTACATTTTTTTCCTTTCAGATTATAAAATAAAAGAAGCCGCTCTTGGCACTATAACAGTTCCTCTATACATTGAGAGTGATCGTACTCAAGAGGGAAATTTCTGATTAAGTAAAATCGTCAGTTTTAAATGAAGATTTGATAACATAAATAAATAAATGGTTTTTAAAGGCTTCATCTGAGAAATTCTTTACAACCTTTTTTTTGTGCTTCATTTCATTTGTTTAATTATTTTTGAGATTATAAAATAAAAGAAACCGCTCAGGGAACTAAAGGAATTCCTCTATAAAAAATGAGCGATTTTGTGCAAGCGGAAAAATGCTGATAAGAAGAAATTGCCAATTTTAAATGAATAATCTACAAAATAAATAGATAAATAAATATAAAGTTTAAGAAAATTCTTATCTGAGAAATGCTTTAAATCTCTTTTTATGCATCATTTAATCCGTTTTATACTTTTTCCCCTTAGATTATGAAATAAAAGAAACCGCTCAGGGCACTAAGGAATTTCTCTATAAAAAACGAGCGATTGTATTCAAGAGGAAAAGTGCTGATAAAGCGAAATCGCCAATTTTGAATGAAGAATTTACAAAATAAATAAAGAAATGGTTTTAAAAAAGTCTTATCTGAGAAATGCTTTAAAACCCCTTTTCTGCTTTATTGGATATTTTTTATATTTCTTTCTTCAGATTATGAAATAAAAGAAACCGCTCTGGGCACTGAAGCAGTTTGTCTATAAATTGAGGGTGATTGTGTTCAAAAAGGAAATTCCTGATTAAGCGAAATCGCCGATTTTAAAGCAATAGCGGCTAATGGTTTGTGCTGAGAATGACTATAGTTTCGTAAACCACACGATAAAACCATGGGGTAGAAGACATGCAATTAACGAATTTCGGCAGTGCGACCGCGTTGGAAGAACGTGTCTGACATTCAAGACCAGAGAAGGACTGCTTGAGAGGCAAAATCTTACCAATACACGTCGTACCATATTCCGACAAAGTTTCTTGCTCAATGTCCATTTACCCACTTCGTGACGCGACATCTGATGGGGTTTGCAGTTTAGTAACGAGCTTCATTTT
>NC_046659.1:75706378-75718698 GCF_010883055.1 Belonocnema kinseyi | reverse complement strand
TATATATATATATATATATATATATATAATTTTGTTATTTTTGTATTTATTTATTTTGTGGGCTGCTTTTTGAGAAATGTGATCAAATATATAAAAGTTGATGAGTTTGAGGTAGACACCTTTTAATTGGTACTTAAGTAAGCTTCCCAAGCTCCAAGATGTATGCCCTGGAAGTTGAGAGGGAAATGGAAAGAGGTAGGTTCGCTCCCTGGGCTTTTGATACACTTACGAGCATCTCGACCAGTTTCATAGCTTGAACGTTTCTGTCACGAGCACGCCCTCGCTTTTGATACAAGATATACTGAATGAAGGGGTCTTCGACCCTTTGCTCCTTTCGCCGTACATCCCTTTGGATTGGCAAATTAATATAATATTGCTCTATTATGCTCCACATGAGTTTTCTCCCTGGTTCGGTTTTGTAGATGGGAGATTAAAGATTAGTAAATATTAGTAAAAACGTATGATTAAAGTTTACTATAGATTATTATATATTATTTTATTGTTATATTTATTATTCTTGAAGATTATTATCATGTCTTTTTCATTTCTTCCTTACTTGACACTTCTAACAAGTACCAAATAAAAAAATACTGAAACAACGTTAATTCTTTAAAAAATGTCGTGGTGTATTCTCTTCCAGAATATTTTGCAGGATTTAAATTTTCTCTTCCGGCATATTTTTATCTTTAGAAGAGAAGTGCACCATATGCGGAGAGGTCAAATCACAAACCTTTTTCAAAAAGGAAAACTACCGAAGCAACGAACTAAGTTAACCTATAGAATGTACTCTCATTGTATTCTTTGGAATTCATCATAAATTTTTTGGAATTTCATAAAATTCAAGCGCTAGGTTGTACATTCCACCACCCTTTTCAACTTCTCCAAGGAGGAGCTGGGTCAGACACATAGATAAGTAATTACCCTCATCAGTCACAATCATCCCTTCATTTTCTATGTTGGCATTTTTGTCGAAGATGTATTTGCAAACCTATCAAAATTAACATGGAATTGATTAGAATTCAAAATTAACTTTTTATATTTATTTAGAATTGAACTTATAAAAAGATTAAATTGACAATAATATATCCAGAAAGAGATAATTGAAATCGGACAAGAGAATCAGAAAGAAAATAATAAAATACGGCATACTTTGCCAAAATAAAATAAACATAAAGTAATACCGTTGAGCTTTTGAATAGCCTTCCCTTCTATAACCGTTCCAAGAATTGACGGCGCGCCGCAAACAGGTGTAACAGGAGCTGCGCGGGTTGCGCGGAATTTGCGGTTGTCACTCAGGCGAGCAGTCAGGCGTGAACAAATAAAAGCGGAGCTGGTTATAATGACTTAGTTGCCACCCACCGTCAGCCCCGAAATCGGGGCTACAGAAGAGTTTCACCGTAGTTGGATGATCAATGCATTGATTAGAGTCTAATATTATCAGAGTAAATTGTAAAATAACTTTTTTAGTTATGAAAGTTTGGGATGTGTAATGGGGTATTTACATATTTTAAGTCTGCATCTAGTCCTCTCGAAAAATTGGGGAAGTTAAGAAAAGAGGTGGACTAGTCGTCCCGAATTGACAAGATGAGGAGATACTTCGTATTTTCAAATAATAATTTTGCCCTGTGAAATAAAAACAGTGCTAAGAGTTCAATGCAGTTTTTTAAGGAAATTTTTTTTCTAATAATTTTAACTATTTTCTTTATCGTTAAGAAGTAGCCTTTGTCAGTTTTATAAAGAAAAATGTAGCATTGCCAATTAGTGAGCACGAAAAAATTAGTGAACAGCCAATCATTGTTTCAAGGAATCCAACTAGGATTGTTTTGACTGATTCATTTCGTTGGGAAAATAACTTCTTCTTTACTTGAAGTAAAACTTATTTTGTTCAACGTTTTCTCACCCGTGTAGAAAATGCCCTACTATTCCCTACTTTAAAGACGGAATTGGCTGGGTGTTATAAAGGGTAACTTGATTAGAAAATGTTATGCAGGCTCTTTACAAGGGTTGGTAGGGTTACCTCTGTTTTCTTTCTAGACAATTGATACTTCTAAAGACTTTGAAATCATTGAATATCGTTGAAACTCATTTAAATATCCTAAAATCCGTTACAATTCCTTAAAATACTTCAAAATTGTTGCGAATCATCTGCAATCCTGTGAAACATTGGGCAAATTGATCAAATTTCGGTTTTTGTTGCTCTTTAAAATACCTTTAAATAGATTTAAACATTTTTTAATCCTTTAAAATAATCAGTATTTTTCTAAAATAGGAAGCTAGGACGAAAATAGACAATTAATATTATTTTTTCAACTGGAGAGTGTTGAACTTTGTTTTCTTTTTATTGCGCCTATTTGGTGAAAGGAATTTAATTAGCAGGCAACATTTCAACAAATAGATTCATGTTTGAATTTCTTGGTGACGAAACAGATTCTTTAGTAGTGCGAGTTCTAAACTTTCTATTTAAATCCCTGGCTCGCGGTATGGGTTAATTAGGAGTTTATACTTCCCAAAGTGGAGACTGGATCTCGAGTTACAATTGTGTGGTTACATCAAAGACCACCGAGTCCATACAAATCGTCTGTCGTCACCATTCGCCTAAATTGGGTCAGGCAGGTTCAGTTTCTCAGTCCGAATCGCTTAACCACTCTTCCTAATTCTAAATAATCTAAAGCTTAAGATTCTTAATCCTTAAAGCCATATCTCACAGTAAGAATTAGTCAAAGTAGGCGCGGTGCTTCTGCAAAAATGGGTTTCGTAACCTATTGAAACGTTAATTAATTAGTTCAAAACTCCCGCTCCCATACTTCCCTTCCTCTACTTCTCCTACATTCTTTTACTTCTTCTCTCTTTTCCTAGTGTCCCTCTTCTCACTTCATCCCTCTTTTATTTTCCCTTCTCGAACCTCCTCCTCCTACTTTACTTTACCCTCTTTTTTCTTCCCAAGTTAACATTACTCTTCCTGCTCCTCTTTCCTAGTCCTAATCCCCCCCCCCCCTTATCACCTGCACCCTCCTACAGAACGTTTTCTCACTTCTACTCACTATCATCCCTCACTCCCAATAATGTTCTCCAGCGTTCCTTATATCGCAACCCTTATTTCGTATCACTTAACCGTTTGCTCCAAATGATTGCACTCATGAATCAATGAAAACCAATACAAATTTTATTATTCTTCTATTAAATCATCGCGTTAGCAAAACGAGAAAGTCACTAATCATGAAACTTTACCAAATACTCATATTAAGTAGCCTTGAAATAAATTCGGTGACATTAAAAACAAGCATGGTAGTGGGGGTTATGCTCGATCACAAATTAGGGCAAACACTTTTATTGAGAACCCTGCTTTTGAAAAGGCTGACTATAATTAAAAATAATTTCAAACCTAAATATTCTTGAGCTATCTTTTCAGTTTTCCAAGTCCCTTCTCACATTAATTTAGGAAAAAAGCTAAATTTTGCCCAAAAATTAGAACCATGTCTCTCAAATTATTTTTTTTTAAAGTGATTTAATTGTTGAATTGAAAATTCGCATCACGGAATTTCTCTTTAAACCAAGGAAACAATTTATCATTTTAAGGGAGTTATCGTGGCTCAGATGGTAGAGTGATTGTCTTGTCTTCCAACACTGCAGCCTTGGCAGGCACGCTGGCGCGGGTTCGATTCCCCAAGCAGGAAGCGAGGCTGGAACGTGCTTTCTGAAAGCTTTGCTTCTTCTGTCCCTCGGTATTAATACCTCACAGATTACCATACAGTTTATAATTAACCCTACAGTACAGTCGCTAATGACCCTGGCAGTTGATGGGACTTCAAACATTTAACTAATAATAACAAAATTTATCATTTTACTTTTTTGGTAAAAAATTTGTTTCTTTTGATGATATTTTTCTATTTTCTATTAACCAAAACTTTATTCATACATATTTGATTGTAAAAGTGAGCTCCTACTTCATTTTTGACATTTCGAGCACCAAATCGATCGATAGAAATTTCAGCTCGAACTATCGAAAAACGCGGTGGAAACAGTCATGCGGTACAGTTGGCTAGCGATAATAAATTATAACCAAAGCAGTGCTCGGCGTCGGGGCAGTCAGGTGCACCGGCAAAAACTGGCAAAATGGATTATTAATTATGATATCGCACCGGTTGGGACTGGAACGTTGTCTCTTCACAAGAGAAATAGAAACATAAAAAGAGAGAAGGGATCCAATGATAAAATTTTAAAAGCCTAAATCTTTAGAAACCGATTTATTAAAACGGTCAAATTCCTTTACTAAATTTCGTATCACGTTAATTTAACTTGAATTTGTCAGTATAAAATTGATCCGTACATATAAATGGCAATAATATTATTTGTGTATATAAACGCAGTGAATCCTCTCACTATTTGGACGCTAACGACTTTTTAAAATAGGTCCAAAATGATGAATACTTCTAGTTGTAAAAGAGAGAATGAAATCGGTAAAAGCAAAACAAAATTATAGCTATTATATGATAAGGGTGACCGGGGCTAAGCGCGCACAGTTTGGACATCGTTAATTTTAAATAAGAGAGTAAAGTAATGAAAGAAACACTGATAAAGCTTGAAGAAGTCATAAAAAGAGAGAAGGGATCCGATACTAAAATTTTAACAGCTAAAATTTTCACAAATTGATTTACATTTCGATAATAATCAATGCAGTTCATATAAATAATATCCAGAAGAAACAATATTTTAAAACATGTGTTTATATTTAAATTAACAAATTAAAAATTGAAAATGCTAATGTAAAATTAAAAATTCTTAAAGACTTTATTTTTTAATTTTCTGCTTTAAACATACGTGAAAACAATGCTTAGGTTTTTTATTTTATAAACAAATTCAATAGCCAAATGCATACCTTAGCCATTTTACGTTCTAAACACTACGTTACTTCAACAATATTTATCAAAAATTTGTCCGTAATTAAGATTATGTACGCTCTTCCAAGCACTAAAAAAATGGTTATTAATTTAAATAAATTTGACAAACAAGTACAGAGTTTTGTAAATTTCCTACTAAAAGATTTTGTTTTTTCAGCGTAATAAATTTTAAATAATTTTGAAAAATCATTTGCTTATAATGCATTATTAACAAATAATAATTGTTTATTTCATGTATAATTTTATGAACAAATTCACAACTTTACTTCTGGTCAAGAAATAGATGTCGCGTTGTGAAAAAATGTACTGCTTATGATTCAGAAGTGACGATAGCTATTATGAGATTTTGCGAGGTGACAGCATTTGTTATTTCTATGAACAAATTTTATTTTAAAAACTACAGATACAGAGTAAAGATATTAGGACTATTACATCCATGAACACAAGCAATGGAGCTAAAACTGCTGTAGATAGTCAATTTTAATTGTTTGAAAAAAGGTTGCTCACTCTTCTAAAAACAACGAAATCGCGGATTTTTTAGCACAATTTTTTATTTAAAAAAATATTTCAATTCATTGATGAAATAACAAAAGAGTGGCCAAGTTATTTAGAGTTAAGTTCGTTACAAAAACAAAACCTGCCAGCTTTTAATTAACGAAAATCTGTATTTCTTTGTAAAATTTGTTCAATTAAATAAAAAAATTTCAACACCCGACAAAGTCTTCTGAAGAGATCTTCCAAATAATTTTTGATTCTTTTTATTCAAACTGTTTGCCTAATATTCTGCTTAAAAATGTATGGGAACAAGTTCTTGATATGTATTTCCGAAAAGGTCGGTATTTTCATTAATTTAAATTTCAACAAGTAATTTCAATCTTAAATCAATAGAAAAACATTCACGACACACGTTGCGGGGATTTTTAAGACTTTGAACATCTTTAAAAAAAATTTTATATTCTCCAATCGCTGTTTCATTATGATAACGGAAAATAAGGTTCAAGAAAGTAAAATACATTTCTATAAAATCTTATACAAAATAAATTATCAGATAAGTTGGATGAACTAAGCCACTCTCTTCTTTTTTAATTAAAATTGAAAAATTCAATCTAAATTTTAATGGTAAATGGTAAATTGGTAAAGTAATCCGGAAAGTAGGTTCATAATAAAATATATGAGAAGACTTTCTTCATAAAACACCTTATAGAAATTTTGTGAACAAATTTTTGTAAACTGTGCTAGGCATTACTTGGCAGAATTGTATGTTATAAGTAATAACAATTTAATAAAAAATTAGTAGGAATGCGTGATTGATGGTATATTACCCCTCCAAGTTTAATTTGTACTTAGCAGATTTGTTGCATCACACATTTTTTGTGGGATATAAATAGCCAGAAAGAAGTAGAAAAAATGAGGTTTCATTACTTGTAAATACTTATCAATTTTGATTTCACAGACGTTGAATAAACAATAGCTTGCATCGTAAAGTTCTTTTCATACCCACATAAATGTAATCAAATTTTTCTAAATGTGAAGAAAAGTCATGAAAGCATAAATCTACTGAAATGGTGTTGGTTAAGGAAAATGCAGCGCAGCATAAACTTTGGAATAATTACTACTAAAGATGATTAACTCTTTCCTAGTAATTTGTAATGATTTATAATAACCTTCCAAAATGATTACAAAATGAAGACCAGTTTCATGCAACGTTGCTGTTTATGCCATGCTCAGATGCAAAGTACGCCGCTATGTAATTAGTGGACAGTAACTGCAGCAAACGAAGCGTCGTTTAATTTTCACCACACGAATGTATGGGTGCAACCAAATACCCTATATATCCAACAATAACGATAATTAATGGAGATTGATCGTGAATGAAAACATTTCATGAATTTAATTTATTTTTCGACTCTGCGTCGGAAGTTCAGCAAACACAAAGAAATATTAGTTTATAGGCAATCGACAATTTGTATAGAAATTTCTGCATTGATTTTGAAAATTTGAATTTTAAGAAATGATATTTCAATCGTTGTCTGAATAAAATTGATGTGCCAATTGAACAATTCGCAAGATTTGAAGGAAGGATTGTTGCCAAATTTAAACACTCAATTAGGAATTCAGTTGTACAAAGATTAAGAATAATGTTGCATTTATTTATGCATGATGCAACTGACAAAAATAAAAACTTCAATGATTTCAAATTTTAATTAATGAAAGTAAGGTACTTACCAGGATTAACATTTCTATTTTTAAAGAGAAAAAGTAAACTTATTGTCAAATACCAACCAAAAATTTCATTTTCAAAACAGGTAAAAATTTACCATTCTTATCATTGCATTACTAAAATATGAGTAATTATTTTTGTAAGTCAAAACTTATTCCTTAAGTTTAATTTTTTTCTTCTACTATGGAAAATTTGACCTCTATTTTTTATTTATTGATATTATATTTTATTATATTATATTATATAATCAGTCATTCAAAATAATAATTATCTTATGAATTTCGAAATCGAGCTTTATTAAAATAAAAAGCCCAATTAAAATAGAAAGCTTAATTAAAGCTTCATTGAAATTTCTTGTCACTAAAATTAGATGTTTTAAATGATTTTGAAAATCATATTTTTTATTTTTGTGCTAAAATTTAACGTTTTTCGCAGCGAGTCACACTTTGTTAAGGAACTTTCATGAATTACGTGAGGACGATTTTTGAAATGTTCACTTCCCCCCTGGATTGTAAGGATCTGTAATATTTTGTTGACACTTCTATCTTTTTACGTAATATTACATACGTTTAATTAATACATCGACAATATATTAAATATTTTTAATGTAAACAAGATTTCGTAGATTTTAAAAAAATTGTCCAGGACGAGTTTAAAGGATTTTAACAGATTTGAAGGGCTTTTCAGGAATTTCGAAGAAATGCAAAATATTTTTTTAATTATTAATATTAGCAGGATCTTACATAATTCCTATAGTTTTTTCAGGGATTTAATGAGATTTCAAATAATTTTAAAAGATTTGAAGGGATAACCAATAGCTAAGGGTATCTTAAACAAACAATTTAAAAAAAAACACAAAATTTTTCAATACATTCTAGAGGATTTTAAAGAAATCTTAAGGATTTTAAGGACTTAAGAACGATCATTATGAATTAAAAAGTATTTTAAGGGACTTCAAGAGAGCTTGAGAGATTGCAAAGGATTTTAAGGGTTTATGAAATATTTGACAGAAATCCAAAATACATTCCCAATATTTTAAAGAAATTTTTAATGGTTCAATTTATTTTGAGAGATTTAAAAAGTTTTCGATGATTTTACAGGATTTCAAAGGATTTTAAGAAATTTCAAAAGATTCCAAAGCATACACGAAAAAAATTTGAATCTTACAGAATTTTTTTCTTTAAATTTTGAAAACCGGTTCAAATATTTTATGAAATTTCAAATTATTTTACAATATTTTAAAGGATTTTCAGAAATTCTGAAGAATTTTATTAGCTTTCTAAAAGTTTTAATGGATTTTAAAATATTTAAAGAGATTTTAAGGACTGTAAAGGATTAGACTACGTAAAATTAAAAGTTATTTAATGAATCCTATCGCACAAAGTAAAAACATATACTGCAATTATCTCTGACTCGTTATATGTTTTTATAACACAGTAAAATAAACATATTAATTAAATGGCATACAAATGTATAAATATGATAAATAATAACTCATTGTTTTTTGAGCTTCTTTACAAGAATATGCGAAAAATGATCTATTTGTATTTAATTCTATAAAAATCTATAAAAATGTATCCTGTCAGATTCCTGGAAAATGAACCGATGTTTTCCTTTGAGAAAGGTAATTCGTGCGCAAATGGTGCTCGCAATGTTCTATTTGAATTCTAATTATAATTTTGCGAAGGTTTTCGGTACTTTGGTTAGAAACGTGTTTTCTTTTGAGAGGAAGTGAATTACTTTAGAGATGTTCCCTTAACGGTTAGGTCTGACCAGTAATTTACCTTTCCACTGACCTCGTCCCCTAAGGGCGGTTAGCCTCAGCTTCACATCGTCAGCTACTAATTATTCTTTCCTCTGACATAACAGTTTATCCTGCATTCAACTCTTGCTTCGTTTAACTTCTAAACACTGACTGGTTGACCTATCATCTCTCAGAAAGAAACCGGACTAATTTTCTCAATTTTGCCTCAAATTGAGACGTAAAAATATAATTGCTAATTACTTAATTAAGTCCACCTGTATATAAGTCAAGCTAATTTCTTAATTAAAAATTAATTAGGCTACGTGAGGTTTCATAAACATTTTAAGAGGATTTAAGATAAAAGTAATGAGAGTGAACTAATGTTCCCCTTTATATGGATTCTTATAGACGATTGATTTGGTCAGATTTCTTCAATTAATTATTATTTATAAGTTCCAGAATGAAATAATGTCATATGTTGCTATCCTAACAATAATTATTTTTCAAGGTTACTTAGTACGTACTTCTTTTGAAACTTTAATGTTCGAGTATTGTTGTTTTAATCAAGGAAAAGAATTCCTGCCTGTTTCCAATTTTTTAATGGTTGCAAAATGTTTTCCATGTTATTTAAATGAATAAATTTATAACTCAAAGAAATCAGACTAAGAGACTCTAATTGGAATTCTTTTGAATTTTTAGCTTTCACAAAGAAAGCTTAAAAAACTTTTTAATTAAAAAATTGTTTATTTAAAGTATTAATAATTTATACCTTTAAAATATAAGCTCTTTACACTTTTCAATTAAACCATTTCAAATTAATTTAAAAACAATAAAAAATTAATCAAAAATTAATTAAAAAATTTAATTCGTAAAATCTTCAAAACTGAATTTTAAAATTCCTTAAATTTAAAACTTATGCTAAAAAATGAAATAACAAATATTGATAAGAGGTTTGTGATATTTTACGTTATTGAATAGATTTTCGAATAAAAATTGGTAAAAGTCCTAGTCAAAAATATGTTCCCTGTCGTTTCCCGATTTTTCCCGGTCCAATGGACACCGTGTGTTAATAAAATGAGATTTTTCAGGAAGATTCAGTTATTTCTAATCAGAAAAAATTATGAATACACATACATCTTAAATAGAATTTCCTTCCTTAATAGAAAATTCTAATTTTGATTGCACAAAAAATGATGAAAAATAAAAATTCTAGTTTGTGGTCAAACTATGCAAGATACGAAACAAATTAATAACACAAATTTGTTTAACCAAAAAAGATATATAAATTTTCTATTCACCATTTTTGTATTGGATGGTTAGTTTTTGTTTTAACCGTGAAAAATAACATTGAAAATTAAGCAATTTTTTTTTTAAATACATAATGCACGCGAAATAATAATAAACAAAAGTTGTGCACCAAAAAAATATCTGTACATTTTTTATTAAATATTTTTTGACGGAAAGCGCAGTCTTTATTTTAATCATAACAAATAAAAAAATTAAGAATTACAGTTTTGGGCAAACGACACAAGCTATGAAAAAATTAATAGAACAAATTGCTCAATTAAAAAAAATAGCTACAAATTTCACATTTTTAGTTATGGAAAAGTTAATAAACAACAGTCCTTTACTCAGAACGATCTGCAAATTCTTTATAAATTATTTGTTAATAGGATGTGTATTTTTTGGTTTAAATCATAAAAATAACCTAGAAAATAAATAACTTAAGTTTTTGGGAAAGTACTGAATAAGCAGTGGCTGACCGAGGCACAGAAATAAATATAATATTTATTTGATATAATAGAATTAAACTTAATGTAGAAGAATTCGGAGTTTGGACATACTCAAGTGCGAAGCATGAGATTCCAGATGAGAAAGTGTTCTTTAAAGCCGAAGGAGCTTTAACAAAAAAGAATTCACAATCGCCAAATTACAAGTCTGTGCACAAATGTGTAGGAAGTACAAAGACCGAGTGTGTAACGCGAAAATAAGACATTATGGAACATAAAGTGCAATATAAATATATTATTGTATTGAATCACGATTATTAATACCCAATTATCCTTAAAATTATTAAATAAATTATAAGACTCTAACGACTTAAAAATTTTAATAAACCTAGTTTTCGGGAGAAAATCATTATGTACACAGATAATGACTGGATGGATACGAAATATGAGTATCAAATTGTCGTATATCATTCACAGAGTTTTCTCTTTCGTGGGTGGTACAGTATATGTAATTGATGGGAAAGAAATTACTGTTAATCACGCGCCACGTGTGGCGAGTGGAATAATTACGCTTATTGAACGAATAATTTATGGGGCGCTTTATACCTACTAAACGGCACAATCGGAAATAGACCTTCGATATCGTATGGCACCAATTTTGCGAATCGGAAATAGCGTTAATATCAAGGATAATATTGATATTTTATCCGCTAATCTTCCTTTCTTTATCGTCATTTATAAGCCTCTACCGAAATTTTCATTCAATTCCAAATTCAATTTACTGGAACAAAATTGAAATTCAATTAATTGGAACGCAAAATTTAATGAGGCGACTTTCAATTAATAAATTATACATATATTAATTACAGATTTACCAGATTAAGGGTGAATATTTCAAAATATGAAATTCCATCCTCTGCCAATAATATTTGCCATTGTAACATTGTGTCGGAGTTGCTACATTTACCCAAAAGGTACATAACCGTCAAATAGCTCAATAATTTAATCATTTATTTCAAATTTTGTATTAATCGTTTCCTGATTTATGCTTATTAGTCCCTTAGCGAAATGAAGTTTTTTAATTACCTTAAGCTTCAGCTACTTTTTTAATTATGAACGATGAAAATTTAATTCGAATAATTAACAAACTCAAGAATTGATTACCAGAAGAGCTTGGTAATTTATTTTTTTACTGACATTTTTAGCGTTCTTTCGCTCTTCTCATTAAAATGGCGAACGAAGAACTCGATACCGGTATAACAAGAAGCTTGAAGTAAATAAACTCGGGCTCACGTATGGAACGTAAATTTCAGTGTTTCGGTGTTCGAGACTTCTGTTTGCAGAAAACTCGAAAATCGTGGTGAGAAGGCAAGCAATAACGATACCAATTGCTATTTTAATCGTAGAAAAAAAATCCAATCAGTTTTTTTGCAGATACGTTTAAAATTGGTAATATGTAAAATATCTTCTTTAGGACCGTTCAAAAACTACGTCCCGTTAATTGAAAAAGTTTAGCCACTCCTTCCCCTCTCCATCACAGATCCCTTTGAAGTAAAAATTTTGTTTTCACTTTATTTGATTAACGCCTAAAATAATGCACAAGAATACAGGCTTTCAAATTTTTAAGTCAAAACAATCGTATATTGCATGTTCAACAAAATATTTGAGTTTTGAACCACAAAATAATAATCTTTTATCGAAAAAGATGAATTCTTATTAAATAGTTT
>NC_046659.1:75690645-75706278 GCF_010883055.1 Belonocnema kinseyi | reverse complement strand
CCAAAAAAGTTGAATTTTCAATTTACTGTTCGAATTCTTAAACAGCAAAGGATTAAAAAGCAGAAAAAACGCTGCTTTTGAAATGTAATGGTTGACTTTGCTAGGCAAGAGATATTTTTTAGAAGAAAGAATTGATAATCCAGAAGGATGGTTTTTCTATTAAAAAAGAAGAATATTCAACAAAGCAGAACATTTTTTAAATTATTTTGTTGAATAATTAAATTTCCAAAACAATCGTTGAATTTTCAACTAAAATGATAAACCTTTAACAAAAAAAAATAATTTCCAACAAAGAATTTCAACTCTTAACCAAGTAGTGTAATCAAAAAAATCTATCGACTAAAAAAATAATAGTTATTATTTCAACCCAGAACAGACCAAGAACTAGAACTTGAATCGTTAAATTTTTAGTTAAAAAATTGAATATCAAACAAGAAGAGACACATTTTTAACAAAATAGTTTAGTTTATAACCAAAAAATAGACCTTCAAATAATAACATGAATTTTTAACAATGAAACGCAACTCAACCGTGAAATTGCATTTTTAATCAAGGTGATAATTTTTTTATCTAGAAAGGCGAATTTAAAAGAAAATCCATACACTTGTTATTTAATATTTGAGTTTTCGTTCGAAAACACAATCATTTTCAAGCAGAAAGGGAGTATGCAAATATTCAGTTGAAAAATTAATTATCAAACAAGAAACTCTCCTTTTAAATAACCAAAAAACGCACTTTTAATAAAATGGTTCAATTTCTAATAAGAAGAAATACATCTTCAAGGAATGAAAATTATTTCCAACAAAGAAGTTAAGCTTCAATTAAATCTTCAAACAAAACAAAAAGTTTAACTTTAACCAAATGGTTGCATTGCTAACTACAAACGATCAATTTAAAAGAAAAAAATTAATTACTTTAATTTTAAGGGAAAAAATTTCATTTTTAATCCCAAAAAACCAACTTTCAACAAACTAATTTAATATTTAACTAATAAAATGAATTGAATATGTAGATACTTCACCTTTGAAATAAAATTACCAATTTTCATTTTTTCAAGCATTTCAGTACATCGTCATTTGCATTCTGCGATAACCCCTTTCGGCTTACACAAATCCTCGCAAAACCTCCCCCCCCCCTTGTGACAGTTGACGTAGTTTTTTAACATCATCTTTTCAACTGGACGAAATGAGATTCTTTTTTGCAATGAAATAATAATTCATATATTTTCAAAAAATAAATGACACAGAAGGCTTTTTTTCTGTAAAATTTAGCCGGCAGGATGAAATAAAGGTCGAGTATTGTGAACTTTAATTGAGCATATGCTTCGTGGCCGTACATGCGTGTTCTCTCGATACTTTATACGTGGTGAATAGCACGGATTTAATTTCACAGTATGTTACAAACGGTCACCCAACCCGTTTACAATTTGTAATTACGTTTGTGCCTCGAAGTTACGCGAGTGAAGAATCATTGATTACGGCATTGGTTTTCTCTTTGTTTTGTTTTCACCCTTTCGATTCGAATCTGCCGCCACTTTCACACGATCGACGCGACGCACGTAAACATTTTCGCACCCGATTTCACAATTTCGCGCTTACCCCAACACAATTTTCCACCAGTTCATTTTGTTAGTTCATAATTTTGTATTACCGCCAGTCTAACAAGGAAAAATGATATTGCGAATTTCCGATGATGAAATTCTAATCTAGTTGTATGCTCGATGCAAAACATGTGCAATTATTGGTAAAATTTGAAAATTAATGAGACATGAGTTCCATTTAGAGTTAGAGGAACCATCCGTCGGGATTTTTCCGGACATGTCTTCATCTGTAAGCATGCGGATTTTATCCCGCAGATTTTTTTATTTTGTCCGGGTATAACATTTCTTGGTTTTTTAAAATTTAAAAACATTAAGTTAAATCTAATGGTGCTCTGCAAAACTCTTTCCGAATAAAATTTTTTTGTTGACTTTCATATTTTAATGGTTTTCTTTTATGTCTTTGAGTGGCAAGCCGCATTTTGTGTTACAAAAGGAGGGCTAAATTTCAGACCTCAGGCTCACCATTCTATTGGCACTTTTTTACACTTTTTTTAATGATGGAACTATTTCCCTAATATTTTGATAAAATGGCACTAATGTTAATATTTTCTTAAATTTCTCGATAAACAAAAACTATTTTTCTATTAATACTTTTACAAGTATTTCATGAGGTTTCAAGGGATTTCAGAATTTTCAAAGTATTTTAAGAGAATTGTTTAAATTGCGATTTTAAAAGGGTTTCAAAGATATTAGATGATATCAAGGAATTTTTCGGAATTTCATAAAATTTCTATTCATTTTTAGAGACAATTTTATTCTAAAGGGTATTTGAAAATTTTAAAAGGTAATAAGGACTATGGTCTATTTCCAAAGATTTCGAGGAATTGTATATGATTTCGAAAAACTTCGTAAGATTTACGAGATTTGGAAGATTTTGAGGAATTTGAAATATTTGATGGATACATAGGATTGCAAAATAAATCTAAAGATTCCATAAGATCATAAGGAATTTCAATACATTTCAAGCAATTTAAAAAAGTGTAAAGTTCTTCGAACACTTTAGAGGATATCGACTTAATTCAATGGTTTGCAATAGATTAAGGAATTATAAAAGGTTCTATACCCTTATTTTGTTTCATGCATACTTTTAGTCTGGTTTTCCTAAATTCCAAAAATCAAGTGTTTATCCTATTTTATGTGTAATAATATGTTGGTTCAAATTTATACTTGTAAAAGTTCTAATTTTGGTAATCGATCCTTCCCCAATTTGTTTGTTTACCAGAAAACATAATTCCCGATTTTTCTTCAAATTTAGATGAGAAAAGCTCAATTTTCGAAGCAATGGAAAAAATTGCAAGCCTTTTGAATATTAAATTTTATTTACTTTTTGAAGAATTGTTAATGAATAATTTCCATTCCATAACTTTTTATTTTAACACCTCCAATTTCAATGTATTGTGCCCGGAAAATGTCCCAAAAGTGCAAAATCGCAGCTTTATGCACAGCTCAGGCTAAAACCGTATTTTTAGAATTTCTTTAACATGAACTATTTTTATTCGATACGTAATAAGTTTCTGAGTACTTTTTAACTGGTTTTTAATTGTTTCAACAATTAAATGTTTTTTAAACAAATATTTTTATATTAAATTATAAAAAATTATTCTTTTTTTAAATTAATGACACAAATAACAGATGTTGAGAGTAATAAGTTTTATAAATATATTTGGAATTTATTTTATTAATTTTTTTTAGTTTAAATTTTATTGACTGTAAATCTAAAAAAAGGCACTACATTTTAAGAATTTGCACTACCCTATTTGAAATAAAAATAAAACGCTATCGATAAATCTACAATTTTATAAACAACAAATATAATTCAAATTAAATATGATGGTTTTCAAATAAATGATTTTTTTATCTGTTTCAGAAATCAAGGATCCTTGTGCAAAATTAAATTGTTCGCGAGGTGCTCGCTGCGTAAGAAGCAGAGATGGAACCGAAGCAAAATGCGAGTGTTTAGAATCGTGTCCAAACTTAGGGGATCACGAGGGCTCTGGCCCTGTCTGTGGTTCTGATGGGGTTGATTACGCAGGTTTGTGCGAGTTGAACAAAGTAGCTTGCACTAAGGGTATCAACATTACGGTGGCTTTTCGTGGAAAATGCGGTAAGCAATTTGTGTTACTGAATAATTCCGTTGTGTTTACCTGACAATTTTACCTCCTTCAAATTATTTATAAAAAATACTATTAATGAATAATTAATTTAAAATTTGACACGAACAATATATAATAATGAAATATTTTTTATACGCATGGTAGCAGATTAAAACAAGATAACCCAAATTAACTGAAATTAAGATTTATTGCATTAAAAATTCTTTTAAAATCACATACCCGTTGACATTAAAGGATTTATTCGAAATATCACTTTACAATGCAGTTGAAAAAGTTTAAATTTAAATTTCAGTTCAAATTTTAACAGTTATTGTTTTGTTCTTCTTTTTAGCATCGCTCTAATTTTAAATTATTATTGTCTTTTGAATATTGAAGATATTATTTTCTTATTTCAATCAGCCTTTCAGCAAATATAATGTTGCAATACTGTGATAGCAAAAAAATCAATCTCAAATCTCTTATAACACAATACTTTTTTCAAGTTGAATATTTTTTATTCTAATTTAGTATCCCTATATCTCCGGCGTAAGGGTTTATCAAAAGTCATGAACTATATATCTCGGAAGTAAGTTTTTTTATTTTATTTGAACTGCAGATTTTATTTTTTATCGTAATCAGTAGCGGAGCATGTTCCAGGTTTATATTAGTTTCACTTTAAGATGATCAATTTGGAAATCTATTTCCGCAAAACTGGATAATATTTTATTTTCGTGCGTATTTTGCCTCAATTTAATAACACCTGAGCTCGACACGAGCGATTTTTGTTTTGTCTTTGAAAGTTTTTTTTTTACTTTAAATAATGTTATTTCACTCCTCTTAAAAATTTACGAATTTGTTGGATATCTTATGAAATCTAAGTTCTTTTTTAAATTTAAGTAAAAATTAAAATATCAAAAAAGTTAAACCACGTGCATATTGAAAAATTGGAACTGAAATTAAAAGTAAACCCTATATATACGAGTTTCTAAACGTTAAAAAAATACTCAGTATTGAAACAATAAAATATTTTTGTAGGTTCATAAAACAGTCAATCAATAAGAACTCACCGGAATAAAAACATTACACCGACACTTTCATATTTTCAATTAAATTAAATTGCTAATACATGCATAGAACAGATTCCATATTTGAAAACTCATATACCTAAAAAAATACGATATTTCCTGAAACCAATTTCAGTAAAGCGGAATCATAATTCACTAGTAACAATAAATACACATTCTGATTTTAAAAAAACAATTATTCAGTAAAAAGATTAATTTTCAACAAACTGAATACATTTTTAAATAAAACGATAAATCTCCAACCCAAGCAATTAAATTTGAACAAAGTAGTTAAATTTTTAAATAGAGATGTTTGTCTCACTAAGATAATAAACCTTCAACGAAAAAACTTACTTTTTAATAAAACACTTTGACTTTAAACTACCTAGTAAAAAGGGAATTAGAGAATGGGAAAGCTACTTTAAAAATATTCAGTTATTAATCCGTTCTAGACATTTTTACTCTTCATGAATTAAATTAAGTTAATTTTAAAATCTAAAGGCTACAAATCTAATATTTTACAACTTTCCAGAAATGTAAATGCCAATTCGTATAAAATCTTTAAATTATTAATTGATCCTCTTTCATTTATAGTGGAATTAATTAATTTTCGTTTCGAAATACTAATTACTAAAATTATTGAAATTAGTAAACTTAAGAATACCCATTTCTCCATTTTGATAGCTTCAAACTCTTTCTGAAGTATATATTTTGAAGTATTTTTGATTTACTGTTTACCTAATATCTAAGGTTTTTAATTGGAATTTATTCTATTATTTGTATTTTAACAAGCTCCACAGAGAATTAAAATAAAAAAATTGTAATTTTGATACTTTTTAGCAATTAAATTATTCACAAACAATAAAAGCAACTGTATTAACCAACTCAACGTGCGAACGAAATGTATTTACCACGAACAATTTAACATTATTATTAATAACTTCGCACGTAATGTTTTCATTATATTGATCTTATTACAATTCTGATATTTTAAGGAATCTTTATTATCATTAGAGAATAATATATATTTTTAACGTCTTTTCAGACAAGATGGAGTTATGAATTAAGAAAAGTTTAAATTAAGTTTTTCCTGAAAAATGATCTTATACTTCGCTCCGCTGGGGACCGTACCACAGAACTTTTGCTTGCTGATCGGGTGCTTTTCCCTTAAGCTTCTAGATAGATCAAAACAAGAATTCTTTTTCAGAAATAGACGCACTATTGTGCCACGTCTTACATATTCAAATTGTTCCAGGAATCTGTATTATCATCAGAAAAAAACAGAAACTCCTAACATTCTTCATTTCTCTAGTAGCTTAAGGCCGAAGCACCCGAACGCCAATCGAAAGTCGGAGTGAAGGAGAAGATCTTTTTCCAGAAAGAATTTAATTCAAAAAATTTGCAATTCATAGCTCCATCTAGTCTGAAAAGACTTTAAGAATTTCTGTTATTCTCTGATGACAACAGAAATTTCTTGAAAAATTGTAATACGTAGCACTTAGCAAAATAATGCGTCTATTTCTGAAAAAGGACTCTTTTCATGATCTCACTAGTAGATCAAGGTAAAAGCACCCGACCAGCAATCGGAAGTTCTGTGGTTCGCGTCTCAGCGTAGCGAAGAAGAAGATCCTTTTGCATATAAAATTTATTTTTGAAAACTGAGATATTTGTTCTTTTATATTTTTACAACATACTTAAAAAGGGTGTATATTTGTTTGAAAGTTTACTATGTATCTTTTCCAAAAGATTAATTTAAAACAAATGCTGTCTTTTTTAATAACAATTCGAAGTCGCTTACTGGTTAATACTTGGTTTTGGAACTAAAATTGGAGATGTATCTTAGTTAGATAAAGGCTAATAAATTATTCCTGTCTCATTTTCAGATAAATTTTTATTATTTCCATTGAATTCTGAATTTGCATTTACATAATTTTACCTTAGTTCTTAGTGCGTATATTGCATTGATCGTCTCTGTGTGTATACATGTGTTGAAGGAGTTTCTGTGTAGTTGCGGCTACAGGGAAATGTAACATATCGAGGCAATACATTCTGTCGATATCGGGCAGCTTCCATTCAGGTGCTGCACAATACGGGGAACGTGGCTTTAAAACCAATTTCTCGCACTTTAAGCGTGGCACAGGTGCACCAACTACTCGATGCCCTGTACAAAAGCACTCTAGTGTCAAAAAACGATACGTAAAATTACTAATAAATGTTCTTACGAAATAATCAGAGGATTTTCGCTCAGTTCCAGTTGCCTCAATGAAAAAAACAAATTTGTGTTTCATTAGAACTTGGTGAAGCTATCAAAATTCAATCTTGAAAGCTCGAGTTTCTTGAAATTTCACTAAAAGTGCACTTTAATATTAGGAAACATTCCTTATTGTTTAGCTAATGTTTAAAAATTTCTTTCCACGTAATTAACAAATTAATTGTTACAACTTTTATATTATGTTCCAAAATTTTGTTATTACTTACATTTTTTTGTAAATGTTAAAGCGTATAGTATTAAATGTCAGTTACTTTTTTTGGCTCTGTTATTATAGAGAATTAAAATTAATTTTGAGGTTTCAAATTCACTTTAATATTCATAAAAGTTCAATAGAATCGTTTAAATTTTCTATAATTAGGGCGGTACTTGCATGCTATTAAATCAATTTCAATCTGGAACATCTCAATTTGAATTATTAAATCTTAGAGTAATTAACGTTTCAGTTCACAATTTTTCCATTTAAAAAGAATTAAAATTTAAAATTATTCAACACATAATTAATCAAAACTGTGTAGTTTAGATCTTCTTAAGTTACATTTAATTTTTACGAACTATAAATTTACATATTTTTATTTTGTATTAAATTATCCTGAAGTCATTTATTATCAGGTTGAGAGTTTTTAATGCGTTATTTACTTATTGCTAGAACTGGAAAACTAGCAAATTAAATATTTTGTATTCTAATTTAAAATTGTACTATTTAGAGGGCCTTCAATTTTCAAATCTTCCGTTTCTAATAAATATCATATTAAATTCTTCAATTAAAAATGATTTAGTATTAAGCATTTTAATTTTAAAGGCCCATGTTTTTAATTTAATTTTTGTTATAGTTTTCTTAATTGTCAGCCTTGAACGCTATCATTTCAAATTTTTTGCAGTTAAAGTGCTTCATTATTAAAATTTTAATATGAGGACTAGGAAACTAATTTAGAATTTAACAATTTGTTGTGCTTCATTACAAAATAATTGCATCTTGAAGACTTATATTTTATACTTGAGAATTGAAGAGTGTCTTATTAAAAATATATCAAATAAATCAAGTTCTTTGACATGTTAAGTTAAGAAAAGCATGCACATATGGGTCGTTTCTGAAAAGTAATGAAATTTAACTCTTGACCGTTTCACCCGTCTCTGTGATTTAATACATTTTTTTAGAAATAGTAGTAGGATAAAGTACCTGCATCCATTTCAGTTTTAGCAAAGAATAAAAATAGCTCAAATTTCCATCAGACATGTGCCAAAATACAAATTCGTATACAAAAATTAAAAAATTAATGATAACAGAGTTTTTCAATGAATTATGCTTAGAAGAACCATTTGTATTAAGTTGAGAAATATAACAATTATAAATAGAGGTAAATATTTTAGTTCTAAGCGGACATAATCATGTCTAAAAGCATGTCGTAGATGTTTTGTTTTCACTTGCTTACATTCATATTTTAGGATATAAATCATAAAACATCACTTTAAAAAATCTCTAAAAAAATATGATTAATTTTTTATGTATGTTTATGTATTTTTTATTTATGTGTCCTAATCAAATAAATATATAATTTAAAATGTGAAAGTCATCAAAAATTCAAGTCGAAATTAACCATAGAAAGGATAATATTTATTTAAAAAAGTATTAATAGTCATCCTCCTGAAATATCTTACCAAACACACCGTTATTTTTTCAGATTAGCAGTACTCAACTTTAAATAAAACTTTTAAACAAATATTATTTTAAATTTACACAAATCCGCTTTCAATAATAAAATACAGATAAAAATAATTTTTGTTTTAAAATTTACTTAAACCAAAAATATGATTCTTGGTCTCTCAAGTTGGTATTTTTATTTGATTTTGAGTTTTTAAATAGTGAGAAGAACAACAGGATGATTTTTGTAGATAAGATTATTTTACAAATCATCAAAAATATATTTATGAAAAGTCCATTAAATATTTCCTGCTGGGATGTTTACTGTGCTTTGGACATTTATGGGCAGGCTTCAAAGGAATTTTGTGGGCACTTAATGTCACTTTTATTAGGAGTTGCGATTAAAAATCAAATTTTTTAAAGCATATCATTTATTGAGACTTTGAAATAATTCTACCCCCGATTTTGTTGAAAAGAAAATCAATAGTTTTGATAATTTATAACTTGGAAATGAATGTCTCCTTTCTGTAGAGATTAACCCATGTAGGTACTCAGACGTAGTTAATCTTGACTTCTCTAAGAAATCAGAATAAAGAAAATGATTATTTTCTTATTTAATCAATGAAGAAATAGAAGAGCTAATTAAAATACCTCTCAAATATAATGAGATCATTGTGATGCCGTGATATATAGCTCAAGGGTGATAATCCCAAGGCATGAATGCCATCGAAATCAGAGCCAGTACGCTTTCGCCATTCTCTCCTCTGCATACCTACATATAGGCAGACAATGATAAATTAGTCGTGCAAAGTAGCTTCTGTCAGTGTGAGTGCAGGTGTACCTATAGGTACTTTTGAGGGCACGTGTCGTACGTACCAACCCCCAGTTTCAGCAATGTGTTAGAAGAGGCAGTCAGACGGAAAGCGCGATATTCAGAATTTACTGTCTGACTCAAGCGATCCGCTACCACTAACCGTAGGAACAGTACCCTTCACTCGTTCTCTTGCTCATCCTTATACTCATCCTCGTCCCTTCTCAACGTATCTCGCATTCGTCTTCGTAGTACTATTCAAGCTTCTATACTCGATACCAGTCTTCCCATTGCTTCTTCTTCAGTTAACCCACTTGTCTTCAAACCACACCCTCTTAACTCCTTTTATACGCATCTCGTAATTACTAGAGAGGGATGATTTAAACCATTACTAACGCCATAGTCACTTCATAATAATTGTGCATTCTTATTCTAAATGAATTCTCGTTCTACTGATTGACCCTAATGATCATTCTCCATGAATTCGAAGCTCTAAATTACACAGATTGGATGAACTTTTCCTTTCTCTATGTGAAAGCTTGAGTTTTAAAACCATATATTTCAGAACGTATTGCGAATTATTTAACATATAAAATATATGTAACAAAATATAAAGAAATTCGTTAAATTAGATACCTTGCGCGTGAGGAAAAGGGTTTTCGTATATCCTGTCTGAGCACAGCCTATTCTTTTCACTCTCCTCCGATCGCCTCTTAACCCCAACAGCGTGATTGTCAGGCCCCACACTGTATCTCACTTCCGTTTCTTCTATAACGTTACCACCACTTCCCTTACTGCCATTACTGTCCCTACTCTACTCCAGCTCTCCTACTCCCCTTACTTACTACATTTCCTCCCATACCAGCCTTCATAAACGCTTCTCTACACCCTCCGTAATTCTCCTTTTCTTTTATATTTAGGCTCCCTTCACTCTTTTTCATTCTTTAACTTCTAACCATTACATCGCCTCCCCTTACTTTCCTTCTATTTCTTTAACTTCTTCCACTTCTTCTTCCCTTAATTCTATACTTCCCGTCTCCGACATACCATATCTTCCCTTCCATTAATTCTCCTACATTCCCTCCTCCACTTCCCCTCCCAGAAAAAATGTACGATTGACGGACGGACTGTTGACTGAAACTATAAGGGTTAGCAAGAAGCTAAAAAATACTAAAATTGCATAATTAATTTAAAACGGGATTCACTTTGAAAGTGAAGAGTTTTATAATATATACCGGATAGGCCATTTTAATTGATGCACGCAAATATCTCTGTTGCTCAGCCAGAAACGAAAAAATTGTTCGCAGAAAACTTGTTTAGGAGAATGAGGGTCATCTGACTCTACTAATAACTGTGACCTTGGGGAAGGGGTTCATTTTCAAGATCAATTAAAGTCAAAAGTCAGTGTTTTAAACTAGAACGCCTATTTTTTTAACCTAGACTCGAAAAGAGTGGAAAATTTTACGTACGAAAAAATAGTTTTAATTTGTTAGTGTTAGTGTGTTAGTGTGTTCAGAAGCTGTTTACTTAGAACTTCTGAGGATTTATAGGCGAGACCATTTTTAGGGTGCTTGTTTAGCGTGAGTCTCCTTTCCTTTAAGGTCAAGATGGTCAAGGTCATTGGCTCCCAAGCCTACCCAAACATTTTTTTACACATAAGTTCTCAAAAAATCAAAGAAAAACAGCTTCTGGACGGTTTCTCAGCATTTAACCTTGACCTTCTGAAGGTTACTCTTACAAATTAAAAAACATATTTTATCTTCTAATAACTTCGAAAATTAACCTCTGGATTAAAGTTGTTAGTTCAGTCAAATGGACCCCATTGCCCTGAACAATGGTTGTCCAAACCATTGTTTCGGATCGCGCTAGATCTCGAGATATTTGCGTGCGTCAATTAAAATGGCCCACCCGGTAGATAAAATGTGGCTGAAGTCTCAAATGTACACTCAAACAAATTTTGTTGTCTTTATGTTTTGTATTTTCAATGCCCAGACTTATAAAAGAAAATTAAAACATTATTTTGTTTCCTTTATCAATGCGCATTAAGCCACAGATTTTTTAAACTTTTTCTTCAACTTAAATTGCATTAACAAATAAAAAACAATAATTTTAAAAATTAATAAAATTATTTACAGCATCGACGAGATTGTGAAATTTTAATTATTTTATGCTTAAGGTTTAGATCCTTTGAATTACAAAAACTTTTAAAAAATTGGAAATGAATAAATCTGCATCTAATGCAAAATAATATTTACCTTTTTATATAAAGATTGTGAATAATTTTCAAAGACAATTTTTCTTCTTTCAGCAAATTAATTGAATATGAACGGATATTAAGTGTCTTATTCCAGATTTTTTCTTTATAATACTGGGTTTTGCCTTCAAAAGTATGTTTCTAATATCAAAGTTCTTTAAAAGTTGAAAATAATAAAGGATGACGCAAAAATTAGGAAAAATATAATTCCCGAAAAAGAAAATATTTGAAGTAGATTTTTCCCAAATGTGAAAATTGCGAAAAATTTTAATTCCCAAATTGGAAAGTTACCAAATAATAACATTTCTGACAATTTATATTATTGGTTAAATGTGTGCCAAAATTTCTATACAAATATCCGGATTTTTTTGGTACGAATAGCGGAACCTGAAAAAGGAGTTATTTCTGGAGACATTTTTATGTAAGTGAACGCATTTTACCGATATGTTTATTATTTAGAAATTATACATTTTCTACGATATCACCGAATTTTTAAATCCTCGATAATAGATAAACCCCAAAATAAAATTGCCAACATAATTAGAATATGATAAATGGTAGATATAGTTAATATTTTTATTCGATCATCATATTTCTACTTGAATTATTATGAATATATTAGATTAGCTACTTATTATTGTTTAGAATCAGGAACTTTAAAATTCGGAAATTTTCTCTGTGTGAAACATTTTTGAGTTTCATATTTTATAATTTCAGCAAATTTATTTCAAAAATTTTCAAATTCGGCAATATTATAAACTATGAGACATTTTATTAGTCAAAAGTTATACAATTGGTCTCGGGAGCTTAATTTTTCAGCCATCTCGACCTGATAATATTTACTACACACATAGAGACAGAATATGGAAAATTCTCTTGTTGTAAATGTGGATAAGTTTATTTCACCTTCTTCTATTTTGTCCTATTTTCTTCGCCTCATTACATCTTCGAAAGTAGATAGAGATTCTTGCAAAATTGACAGGCGCTTAATCAGCCGAGTAGTGAGGGCAAATGTTTGATCAAACAGATTGTGGTAGGGACACTGCTGTTTATTTAGGATTAGAGAATCCCCATCGTACTTCTACCCTTCTTCAAACGGTTACGATAACGGTTACGGAAATTGTAGATGGCGGTTAACGAGCTCCAATATGTTGTTGAGAGACACTTGTAACCAGACTTTCGAAATAACGCTTGTGACTCTCCAGATTGCTGAAGCATTCCAGATTACCTCGCGTATCAGAAATTCTCCAGTTTCGCACAAAATACAACATTAACAATTTTCCAAATCTTTGCTCTAGTCATTAAAAAGCAGATTATAATTAAGGAAAAATGTAAACTAAAATTAAAAAATTAAAACCTAAAATAAACAGGTTGTGCACCAAAGATTTAATTATGCATGTTCGTTTTGAAACGCCGTTCTTATGAAAAATGAAACAGGACATTAAAAGAGTTTTACACCATAAAGACGTCAGGGGAGCGATTAAAAATAATAAAAAAGGGACAGCAACGCTGGCTTCAGAATAGCAAAGAAATAAGCCCAGTTATACAAAAACAAACAAGAGGCAGCCAGTAATTAAATAAATAAGTTCTAGAAAGTCGGAAAAAGATGTCGTAATCAATTAAGACTTTAATTAAGTCGTTCATATCGTCCACTCCCATACTTAAACCCACCTACTGCTCCTCCTTTTTCCTACAGCACCTGCCCTCCCATCACTTCCCAATTCATTTTTCCCCACCCTTTCGTCAAATTCTTCCTTATCCACTTCCCCTCTCTAACTTAACCAATTACCTCTCCCCTCACTACCTCTACTTTCCCTTCCTTCTCCCCCAACTAACTTTTGGAAGATATTTGACTACTCATCCCGAATTTCCGGACGATAAAATACAGCAAGCAAATAATATTATTTATAAATTAATATTCTATGCAATCTTCAAGAAAATTAACAAATTATAAAATTACTAATTTATTAGTAAAGGCATGCACGCGAAGCGCGCTTTAATATTTCTTATTTTTAATTTCCTAATATTAAAAATATAAAAAATTTAAGAGTCTATTAAACCACTTCTTAAGTACTGAATTTTCAACATTTGCATAGAAAGCCTTTAAATTCGCCTTTAAATTCGGACAAATTAAAATTTTAGTTTTCAAACTGAAAAGTTTCAGAACAGAAGCTTACAAAGGAGAATTTGTATCGTTTCCAATTCAAAGTGTTCAAAAGTTAACAGTTTTATTCCAAATTAAATAATTTTGAAATCAATAATTTTCGATTGTAATTTAAAAATTAGGAAATTTTAAAACATTGAAAATTAAATATTTATTAGTCTAAATTTTGTAACGTAAATCAGTTTAAATATAAAGGAATTGAAATTTTATAATTCGATTTAAAAACATTAAAAAATATATAACCTGGAATTAAGAACTTAAATAATTTTAAATCCGAAGCGTTTAAAAATTGGCAGTTCAAAATTGAAAACTAGTTTGAATCTTTCAATTAAAAAAATTTTAAGATTCTGAAAATTCTAGAATTTCAGACAGTTTTTTGTTAGTCCAGAAATACAATATACGATTCTAAAAAAAAATGTTAAGCAACTGGTAGTTTTAAATGAGAGTTTTTGAAAAAAAATTGACTCCGGAACTTTTAAACTTAAACGAATTCGAACTACATTCAAATGTAAGAAATATTTTATTCTTTAGCAACTGTTATGTATGAACTTTTTTTATGCTTGAATCCTTTAAAATTAAAATTATTTCAAGAATATTTAAGTTGCTCGAAACTTAATAATTTTTCAATTGTAATGTATAGTTTTCAAAATTTAACCAATTAAATTTTAATTGCAAAATTTAATCTTATGAATAATAACAATTTTATCAGTTTTCATCCGACATATAAATTCAAAACTCTGAAATGGTCACTGCAATTTAAATAAATGAATAATTATTAAAAATTATTCAATTACTGGGGTATAAAATTTAGAGAGTTTTCTTGGGAGACCCTTGAATTCTTTTTTTAATTCTGATAGAATTCTAAGGAATGTATTTCACTCAGAAGAGTATTTCTAAAAGAAGCAAAAACATTTTTGGAACATTCTAAACCTTATTTATCGTTATACTAAAAATTAAAGTTTAATTAGTAGGTTATATTTTAGAAATGTCAAACTAGAAAAGCTGGACTTACAAATTTAGACTTAAAAAACCTCAGTCCTTAAATTATTATATCCAGTCAAAGATTTAATAAGAAGAAACCGCTTCTTGAATTTTGATAAAAATAAGACAGAATTGCGTCTTTATAAAATACTTTGATTTTGGTAAGGCAAACATAACATGGAATTCTTTGAAAGTTCTTCTCAAGATCCTCTCAGATTCTCCCATTATAATATTGGAATTTTCTTGAATTTATTCAAATATATTACATCCTGAAATAAATCCGAGGTAAAACCTGTTGACATACTTTGAATTATTTGCGGAATCCATAAAAACGTTTTTTAAATCTCCTTACAGTATGTCTTCACATTTGATATGGATACACAACAACAAAAATCAACCCAAGAAAATCTATAAAGCGTTTAGAAATTCTCTTAATTTGGTAAATATATAAAATTGAATTCTTTGTTAACTAAACCTTATTCTCTTACCTCCGTCTTTCTTCAATCTTAAAGGAAAATGAAGGAAAATGCGAGCTACAATTACACTTTAATGTTGGTTATTTAGAAAAAGTCCTGTCCTTGCTAATCGCTTTTGCCCAAAAAGAAAATAACTTTTTGCCAAAGCTCTCGCTTCCCCAATCCTCTTATCCTGCTCGTAGATTATTATTCGTCTGTGAAAGTTATTCCGACACGATGCAAAATGCGCACGGTATTATGAGGTATGATGGAGAAAAGGTTGGTTAAGGGGGTAGTGGG
>NC_046659.1:75668787-75690635 GCF_010883055.1 Belonocnema kinseyi | reverse complement strand
TTGGCTGGAAAAAGGTGCTGAAAGTTCAGCGTAACTTTGAAGATTAGAGACAGGCGAGCTTGCGGAGGAGTGCGGCCGAAGCTTAGCGGCGGACTTAAAAAACAATTGCCTCGCGGCAACGCGGGAATTTTAAACACACTTTTATCACTCAAGCAGAAAGACCTTTGTACTTAAAGCCCCTCGAGTCTCGGCATATTGTCGCTCTCTCGAAATGTCAGAATCTCGTCCTTGGTTCAATCAAACGACAGAATCTTTTCCAAGTTTTTCCATTTCACTTCCATGCCTTTGAGAAGGTGAAGCTTTTCCTGTTTGTATTGCGTTCTTATACAGAGCGGAAAACTTATCCCATTGAGAACATTTCCATCTTGCTTCAGATCTCCAGTGTTATTTTTGGGTTATAAAATAATTTTAATTTTGGGAATCGAAATATTACAACGGTATTTTCAGTCTAGTCTTAAGGTGCAGAATTAAAAATTAAGTACATAAATAAATGTATGAACGTTGCTATATGGGGTGGTGTATAAATTAGGTAAAGTTTTTTTTTTTATTTTTAAACCTCGTACTTTCTATCTTACGTAATTTTTCCGACTTTATTTTTTTCGTTAATTTATTCAGGAGTCGTCAAACATAACGAAAGATCATGTAGGCGAAAGGTGAGTTTGGTTAAATCTTACTGTTAATGTCGAATTAACAAAGTAGTTAAACTCTCAACCACGTAGTTAAATTTGCAACAAATAATCAATTCTGAACATGCATGGTTATAGGATATATTCTAATCAATAATTTTTTTATTTTACATCGAAAGAGGTTCCATTGAACTGAACAAAATATACGACTTTTTCACAAAATCTTCAACCAAGAAAGATTCAGTTTCAAACAGTTGCATTTTTTATCAAGAGAGATGTATTTTTAAATTAAAAAGACGAATTTCAACCAAAAAGCTCAATTTTTTTACCACAAAAGACGAATTTTCGAAAACAAAAAAATGTTCGACAAAATAGTTGAATTATCAATCAAGAAGAGTAATTTTTTACCAAAAAAGATGAACTTTTATTCAAAAATGGAATCGTTTAATTTTAATTTAAAAAATAATTTTAAATAGGAAATACCTATTTTACTAATAAAAAAAAAATTTTTTCAGCAAAATAATTAAGTTTTCAGGTGAAAAAATAACTTTCACCTAATTTTACACCCAAAAGATGTATTTTAAAAGAAAAATATGAATCTTGAAAAACAAAACAAAAATTTTATAACAATTCCCAAGTGCGAATTGCCGGAGTTGAATACACGACCCAGTGTTGGTCCAGTTTTGGCAGCCAAAGGTCGTCTAAAGTTATTGGGCCAATATCGGCATTTTAATTGGCCCAGTGTTGAGCCAGTGCTGCCAGCCTATATTGACTATTTATATTTCCCAATCCTCCGCCGATGCTTGGCCCAGTATCGGCACTTTGTTGCGCTAAGTCTCACTTTTAGTACGGGGTACCATGTTGCACGAGGATCAGCCAAAGTCTGGCCCAGTGACGGCACATTCGTAGGCGAAGTGTCACTTTTACCACGGCAAACCATGTTTTATTTAAATCGACCCAATGTTGAGCCAGTGCTGGCAGCCTATATTGGCTATTTATATGTGCCGATCCTCCACCGATGCTTGGCCCAGAATCGGCATTTATTTCGCCAAGTCTCACTTTTTGCACCTAATAAACCAATCTTACACGGAAGATAAAAATAATTGATTGAAAAATTGTTAAAGTTCACGATAAAATGTATTAAGATCTGTCATTTAAAACTTTAAATGTTTATGAAAAATTACATTTCTTATCAATGTAAAAAGTTGTAAAGTAGGCTACAACGGAAAAAACGAAATATTAAGCGAAGAACAATTGTAATCGATTTAAATTACTTATTTAAAAATCATTGTATTGATATTCCTGTTAACAGTTCGTGTATTTAACATTTACACAACGTCACATATTAATAAATAATTAGAAAAAGAGAGCTTAAAATTTGGTTCTTTAACTTTTCTGAACTTCAGCTTATGAGGATGGCTTTTACACAGAATTTCAACTTGTCGGTTTAGCGCAGTGGTTAGCACTCCTGACTGCTAGGCGATCGATTTAAGTACATGGATGTAGGTTCGATACAACGTAGCGTTAGAAATTTTATTTGTAATATAATGTTCAAAGTGTAATATATGTATTTAATCTAAAGAGGGCCTTTAATATTTATATTCAAAGTACCCGCAATAAATTAATATTTATTTTTTAAATACCTCGTTTGTCATATCCTTAGAGCTTAGACTATAGCAGTATTGGTACCCAGTTTTGGGCTGACAATGGCTGCCAAGTCAAGGCCATAGTTATCAATCCGGCAATGGCGCGGCGATGGCAGCTAGGTTTGGTTTAATACTGGTACCCAGTGTTGGGCCGACAATGGCAGCCAAACCATGGCTGCCAAGTGCAGGCCATAGTTATCATTCTGTCATTGGCGTGATAATGGCAGCCGAGCTTAGGCAATATTTTTTCCGACCATGGGCCAATGTTGGGCCGTATGTGACTTCGCACTTGGAAATAGATCATCTTTTAACGAAGGTTTTTGATTTTCAAGCTTAAAATATGAATTATCAAGGAAAAATGTAACCTTTTGATAAAAAGATTTTAATATCAGATTGCAGATGAATTAAAAAAATAAAAACATATATCTTCAACTGAAATAGATTAATTATTAACCAAACAGATGTAATTTTGTTAAAAAATATTTATTTTCTATCAAAAATACGACTTTCAATCGATATTTATCATTTTTTTACCATATTAATAAATTTTTAACTAAAAAGATTAATTTTCAACGGAAAAATTCAAATTTTGACTGAAATGGTAAATTTTCAACTGGAAAGTTAATTTACAACCAAAAAATATTCATTTTGAACCGAACAGTTGTATTTTTTGCAAAAAAGTTTAAATATTTACAGAAAGAGATACATTTATAAACGAAAAAGACAAATTTCAGATAGAATGGCTTATTTTTCGAAAAAAGGTTTTTATTCAAGAAAGACGAAAAAACAACATACGAATTTTTTAATGCTTAAGAGAAAAAAAAACAAATTTTCAACAAAAATTTATATAAATTGATTTTAATATTTCAGGCCCTGTAAAAATGATACAGTTTTACATTTATAAAAGTAAACACTTTTTATTATTAAAATATTTTATTTTATAAAACTAATTATTGAGGTTTCACGCAATTTGTGGACGAGCCTCTATCTTTCTATTTATTTATTATTATTTTTTAAACTTTTGAATATTAGTTCATTAGTTTTAATATTGATGCTTTGCACAACTAACATTCTCAGGTATATTAGAAGTAATATTGTAACAATTATCAATGAAGTCACATACCAATTTTTTAATTTAATGCACTTGGTTCTGCAGCTAGTACCCTCACGCAAGATAAAATAGAAAAATCGTTGACCCCCCCCCCCCCCAGATGTTGTTTTACTTTATATACGCTCTGTATACAAGCATAATTGGTTTTAATAAACAAAATAAAAATAATTCTTTTAATGCAGAAAACATATTAAATGAAATAAAGAATTTTATTTTGACCGCCAGCACTCTATTTGATAATACCACGCACATCATTTGAATGTAACAGAATTTCTAGTGCAATGTGACTACACGAACTCGAGCGAATCGGCATTATGCACATCGTATAGCAGAATTACGTTTGGTGGCAGGGTTGATTCAAACAGTGCTATGAAACTTCCGGTTAGATGTATGCGTGTCTGTTAGTCATTCGCCATTTCTGTTGATGTGTAATGAAACTGACACTAAAGCTTTGCACCTTCTCTGAGATTATTCTGGTTTAAATTACATAATTAATCAAAAAGAAAAAATATAGGTACGTAAAAGTTTATCTTGTTCGTGATTTTCTAAAAATGTTTATAATTATCATAGAAAATATATCAATTGATTTTGTATTTTTAATTTTTTGTCTCCTATTTAGCTATATTTGCGTCGAGCACTACTCGCAATTCTAATGAAGCTACCTCAATTACCATGTCATTCATTACGACATAACTACTGTAATTTAAAAAACAAAACGGTAATCGCAAAAAATCAGTTTTTTCTATGGCTGGGATCGCGAAAAAAAGGTTAACCCGTTTATCGGAGAGAGAGAGAGAGAGAGAGAGAGAGAGCCGTAACTGACCAATAACTGTAGAAACATATTTCGAAAAACGCTATACACTGGCAATTTTATAAGTGGAAAAATGAAAAGTTATTATTGAAAGTCTATATTATTATCTTCAATAACGGTATTAAAGTGTCAGTAAGTATATTGTTAAACAATTTGATAAGTGAAAAATGATATTTTCACATCTTTTCAGTTGGTGAAACTAAAAACAAATAGCTGGGAATTTTAAAAAGAAATTATTACTATTTTATTAATGAACAAAAGAGTGGCTCCTGATCTAATTACTTCTCTTAAGAGGATATTATAACTATTTATTTAGGTATTAAAATTACTTGAATTTATTATGTAATATTCAAATTGCTGTAAACCTTAGTTATTTATTTTAGACTTAACATTCCAATATAAATTGTAATATTTTGTTTTTTTCTTAAAATCTCCTTGATTATGATTTAAGTACCCAGGCGGAAAAATTATATATAGTTTATAAACCGTGTAAAGTTTTATATATAATATTCATTTGTTGTATATAAAAAACGTATAAAACAAATAAATATTATATATAATACTTCACACTATATACAAATTACAATCATTCGAAATCCAAGTGTTACTAATGGAATAATTTTTTAATTTATATTTTTAATTTAAGAGTTTAAAATTTTAATCTTTTAAAGTTGTGAAAATTTCAATAATAGATCTTTAAAATTGAAGATTTTCTTATTAAAAACATTTAAAATGAAAAATTCATTAAGTTTCATGTGTTAAGATTACAAATTTTGCAATTTCGACATTTTGCATTTAAAATTTCTTCAATTTATAAGATTTAAAATTCAGAACTCTTGATTTTTGATCTTGAAATTGAAAACCATCACAATTTGAACATTTTTATTTATACATATTTTAAAATTTAAGCGTTTTCATTTGTACATCTTAAAAATGTAAAAGTTTTAAATTACAAATCTTTAAAATTGTAGAATCTTCTATTATAAGTCTTCAAAATTGAACTATTAAAAATATTCCATATAACATACCTGTAGTATTTAATTTTTGAAAATTGGATAATTTTTAATTCTCAAATTTAAAACAATTAAGAATTGTTGATTATTACTTTTCAAAATTGTAAAATTTTTTTTCCAAATCTTTCTAAAATTGAAAATATATAAACATCAAATCCTGAAGATTTTGAAAATCTAAATTGTATTCAAAATGGTAGAACTTTGAATTGTAAATCTAAAAAATTAATGAGTTTATAATTTTCTAAATTTGCAATTTAAAGTTAGGCAAGTTTTAAGTTTTGCAATGAAAAATGCTCTGATTTAAAGTATTTAAAGATATAGTTATTCCAAAGAAAATGTTTGAAATTAAATACTTTTAAAATAAAATTCTTTAAAATTGAATAATTTGTAATTCAAATTTTCTTTAAGCACTGAGTGAAAATTGTACCTCTTCAAAATTGCAGCGTTTTGAATTGCAAATCTTTTCAAATTAAAGAGTATTTAATTTTGGAAATATAAAATTAAAAATTATAGTTTTTTAATAATAATATTAATTATATGTGAGATTTCATAATAATTTCATTATTCAAAATTCTTTTTTCATGAACGGCGTTTTTTCAAATTATGACAGGCCTGTTTCAGATATCCGTAATTCGAAGAGAGCCATAACTTTTTGAATTGCAGCATCCCAATAAACACCGTTAACTGCATTTTTATTCATTAACATTTTTTAAATCTTTTTTATGCACAAATGAAAAGGTTATATGAAAATTAGCCTATATTAATAATTAGCTTTATTCCAGTCTGCAGCAAAATAATGTAATCCGTCCTAATGATGTATTTAAGTTAATTAAACTCTTTTCGCTGTAAATCTTCAGCTTTTCGGAACATTAATTTAACCTTAATTAATTTTTACGTTTAATAATTTTCAAGACATTAATTTTAATATCATACAAATGTCTATACTGAAAGTTTTGAATTTTTAATTCTGCTACTTAAAATTATTCCCATTTTCGTTCCCGAAGCCAAGTCGTTTCTTTCAATCCGATTCCCTTATTTTAAAGCGATCTTGTTTCTTTACCAAAGTTAAATTCGAGGCTGTATTTTATCTTGATACTTAAAGACTTTTGAGAAACTCGCAAATAGTTCTGAAATTTACACTCCAATGAGATTTTAGCATTTTTTTTCGTCATTTAAAAATAGGGGCGCATGCTGAATAAAGTGCAGACACACATAATATTTGAAAATTCTCGACAGATTTTAAATTTATGTGAAATCTTAGTCGGGGTCTACCCAATTTTCTGTGTACTATTACTGGTCCTTATTTTAAAACATTCAAGCGTGTGAATACAGTTTTCAGGATAGCGAAAAGATGAAAAAAGAAAATTCGAGAAGAAATGATAATCCTGAATTTAGAGAAATAAAAGAAATAATAATGATAAATCCAGAGGGATTTTTTTCGAAACAAATATTTTTTACTTACTTTATCATTAATCATTTTTACAATATGGATCGTTAAGGAAACTCTTAATCGATTTAAAAGTTATTTTGTGTTATCTGGATAGGAAAAAAACGAGAGAGATTAAGAAATTACGAGGGGATTAAGGTTTGATTGAGTCGAATAATGAACTTGATGTCCCTCATCGTCATTTCCAGAAGGGCAGATTTAATAAAGCGTAACGTTCGCCAATAATAGTGCGAGAGGGTAAATTTTCAATTTCAGCAGAGCCAATCGCGTACGCGGAAACCTTCTGTGGTTGAAACTTGGAAAACTTTTGGATTAATTTGATTTATCGGCGTTCGCCACTTGAGATTCGTGTGCCGTGCCAACCAGACTCCAGTCAATGGTAGGAAAGAGGCTGGGGAGAAAGCAGAAGGTGGCGAACGACGTTGAGGAGTCAACTTTATGATGGGAACTTATTATTGATCCTGTGAATTAAAAGGCTCACGAAGGGGGCCAAATGACTTGATTACTGAAGGGAATGTTGTTTTTCTTCTTTACTCTTTCTTAATTAATCAAATCCTTGAGAAATTATAAACTAACAGTTGTGATCTGATACATTTTTTTTCACTTGAAGCAAAATGAAGTTGCATATCATTTTCTAAGTTTTTATAATAATTAAACTTTAAAGATTCACAATATTTTAAAGTCTTTAATTATGAAATGTGAAAATTATACTGATTTTTGTACAGAAATCACATCATTCGGTCAAAAATATATCCAGTCACTTTGAATTTCATACTACTTACTAATAATAATAACAATATTTATCATCTTAACAATCTCTATAATTTCAATTTCAAATTATAGTTTTGAGTTTTTTGTTTAACCCGCTGGTCAATATAATAATTATTGCAAAATAAATTATTCTATTTAACACTGAAAATCATTTCACTCTAATTTCTATTTAGAATGTAACTTTAGATATTGTAAGGTTTTAATCAATTAAAACAACCCCGAAAAAACGCTATTTTTGTGAAGTTTTTATTAGATTATTGAAAAACATATTAATGCAGAATTTAATAGGCTTAATAAATACAATCTGAGAATACATTAAAATAAATTAAATTTATTTTATACACTTTTCATACACAAAAACGTCAGTCAAACGCATCGCCTCGAAAAATAGGTATGTCTGGCTTGTTGAAAAAATCTCGAAACTGGGCCGTTTCAAATAGGAAAACAAATTTTGAGGTTAGGTCTAACAATGGCTATATCCCCTATAACTTTTTGAATATACGTGCGAAAATAACAAAATGGCGGCCAAAAACTAACCAGAACAATATCATGGTTTTTTTCACCGTTTTTTGTAAGAAAAGTATAGTAAAAGTCAAAATTTTATAGTTAACTTTATAGGGGACATATCGATTGTCATACTTAATCTAATATTTTTTTATTTTTCTGTTTCCGATCACCCAGTTCCGAAATTTTTTTAATAAGCCGAGACCTATCTACTTTTCCAGGTGTTGCGTTTGACTGATGTTTTTGTGTATAAAAAGTTTATAAAATGAATAAAAATAATTTTTTTTAAATTTATTTTAAAAGTGCATTTATTAAGCCAAACACATCCTACATCAATATCTTAACCAATAATCTCGTAAGGAATTCCCAAAAATATCGTTTTTTTCGTTGTTAGTTACTAGAATGACCACTAAACTTTTAAAAATATCCCTCAGAACGATATTTGGCTTCTTTCAACTTTCTTTACATAATTTCGAATTATAAAAGGCCTAGAATGACTGCAGAAATATTGCGTAAACATTGAATAGTTTCTGCAAACTTTTAAAGAGAGCTCGTCGTCCAGTTTTGGGCCTTTAAGCACCCTTGATGAAAAATTAATAATTAATAATCCCTAGACTCATTCATTCACTTTATGCGAAAATACGGAATTTAGAAATTTTTTTAAAATAAGCGCTCGGACTTTTATAATGCGAAATAATGTAATGAACTGTGATTGTTTAAGATTAAAAATATCTGCAGTGTACGAAAAAAAGACATTATAAATTTTCAAATTCGTATTGAGAGCGTTTCTTTCACTTTTAAGGGTATTTAATGAATAAAATTATGGTGAAATTATTTTCACCAAATTAGAGAAAATATGGACATGAAGCAGCTAAAAGAATCATTAATTTACTTGAACAACAATTAAGCGCAATGCCTTTTAACTAAAGATTTTTTTCTTAAAAATCTTAAATTCAAAAATCTTTAGTTAAAAATTCCTTAATTTTTAGTTTTCGACTTTTATGTTTTCTAAAGTTGTACTTTAAAATGCAAATATTAAAATTGTCGAAGCAATTTCTTTATTAAATTGTTCAAAAGTTTATATTGAAAGCCTCAGCGTGAGTTGTAAATTGAATAATTTTTCATGTTAATACTCTAGATTGCTTGGTTTAAATTACATTCAATTTTGAATTTAATAGTGTTAGTTTTAAATATTCTTAATGATCTGGTTCCAATTGTAAGTTATCGTCCAAAATTATTTACTTTTTTAATTTTTCGAAAATATAGAGCAACAAATTGAAAGACCTAATAGTAGCACATCCCACAATTTTCATTTTAAAGGATCTAAGAGTCGAGATTCACTGAAAATATTTGTGCAACGCTGACCGAAGTTCCGTAAACCTAGCCGTCTTTTTCCAGCTTCCCTGGACTCACCGAAAATATTTGTTCTACATTCACCGAATTTCTGTAAACCAGAATAAATTCGAAACAATGAAAAATGTAGGCAATCATTTTTCAAATATAATCCCTAAAAGTGAGAGGATTTTAAAACCAGGCACTGAAAGTTAAATAATTTGAACACGTTTCAAAATATTAAACATTCCCAGCTACTGATAATCATTTGTTAAGTTGACGCTTAAAAAGAAATTCTCTGCTCCTTTATGTTCTTGATGTAAATCAGCCACGAACAATTAGACACAGAAACTCGAATTTGAATGCAAGTATAAAACCATGAATTTCTTTCATTTTTCGTTTTCTGTACATAGGTGAGAAAGCAAAAAAGGGAAGTTAAGGTAATGTCGCGTGAAGGGCTGGTTGAAGGTGTTTGTATTTGGGAAAACCTCGTTGTTTAAATAGGAATAGTGAGAATGCAATTAAATGCAATTAAAGAGTAGATACCAACACGTTCCATAATTCTTTGGAGATGGAAATTGAGAGGTACAGTTTGGAGAGAAAAGGGCTCTATTGAAGAAAGGGGTGAAAAGGGGTGATAAGAAGCGAAGAGGCTGGTTAGATGAAGGAGTTTAGCTGCTCCACTGGACTGTAACTTAAGCTAACCTGAGAAACACCACCTCCCAGGAACTTGCCCCGTCAGCCAACCGTAGTTCAAGCTACCAGCTATAAACAGGAAACGGAATCCAGCATCCTTCCTTATACCAGCGAAGATTAATCTCGTCGCCGATAGTGTATCGGTTCACAAATTCCGTTAGCCAGTATGGAACAGGAACTTGCTCTTGCAGTTTCGATTATTATTGCAAACCGAAATACAAGTGTTATTTAGTTTCACGGAGTTGAGTCTGAAATTGTAGTGGGTTGTACTACAGTTAACTAGAAACAACCGTAAAACGGGACAACAAGCGGGGATAACGGGACACATCAATTTCGTAATTTTGCGAATTATATATAATTTTCTTTTTGTGAAACGGATGGACACCCTTTGGGGTAAGATGGGATAGAAGAAATGTTTGCATTTTATATTTTGCGATAGCTTTCCTTTAATGAAGATCGGGTGTACCACTTTACCCCATAAATTATCCCACTCAATCCATACCCCACACATCCAGCTCAATTTTGAAGTTTTTGAAAAATAATTAATCATTTCTTTTTCAAAGAAGAATGAATTAATATTCACGATAAAGACAGTATTTTTAGTATCTGTTTGCATTAACATTATTAACTTTTTCAAAACTATTTTCTGTTAATTTTCTTGTAGATCTTTAGGATTCGCTCACCTTTTTTGAAAGCCAAATTTTATATAATTATTTTAAGTATATAAAAATTTTAAGAACTATCAATAGTCAACCTTGAATCAATGAAGTGTGTTCAAGAATACAACAAATTTTATGAATAGTTCTGACAACACGGTGTTCTTCAGGAACTCCTTTAAAATGCCGCAATTTTGTACTTGGAATTCAACATTTAAAAAGAAATTTAAAAAAACTTTGATAAAAAAATTTGCAAAGGATTTATGCCAATATTTCATATATATTTTGCATTCTGTGAAAGCTTAGTTTTCCAAATATAAATACAAATTCCAAAGAAAGCTACATTTACAAAATGAATATTCAACAATACCAAGAAAGTTTATGGAAATTTGGAAATAAACTTATAAAAAAGTTTGGAAAAGTAAGAGCACTATACAATTTTTTTGACAACATTAAAGCCAAACACAATGATCATAAAGATAAAAAATCAGTTTTTTCAATTATTTTGTATTGAAATTTCAAATAGCATTACAAAACATTTTTAAAAAGTTGTCGATCGAAAAAAAACTACTAATTTTTTTTTGTGTGTAATTAAACATTTTGAAGAAAAGTCAAAGATAAAATTAAAAATGGACCGAATTAAAATTTTTTACTCTGATAATGTTCAAAAACGTGAAACTGACAAACTTTTTCAATATCCTTAGAATTTTAGGTTGAAAATTAGAAAAATTGATGTATTTACCTTCATGTCTGTTACACTTGTCTTTTTGATATAATACTTTTTTCGTAAATAAGTATTGGAAATCCAATACTTTTCGCAAAAAAGTACTGAATACAAAACTGACCAATACTTATTTTTCATAAGGATATAAATCAGGGCTAAATTAGTCCTTTTCAAGCATTGTGATGCCAGACGGAAAAAAGTATAATTTTTCTCTCTTGGGAGAAAATTGTGGTTTTAGAGGTAAATAATAAAAATTATATGTCTACAAGTTACTATAAATTAAGGAGAATTTACCCCAATTTGCCATAAATTATCATAAATTACCTGAAATTTCCAAGAAGTTTTGAAATTTCTGGACATCAGATTTCCTTAAATTTGCAAAAATTAATAATTATTATAACGACGTTTAAAAAAAAATGAAAATTTTGCAGTGGCTAAGAAAACATCCTCTATAACAAAAATTATGGATTAAATTAGAGCGAAGTATACTTCCTCTAAATTACAAAGTTCATGAGAAATAAAAAAGCAAAAAATTTGGTTCTACGTTCAAAGAGAAGTTTATTTTTGAGCAAAAAGTGGTGGATTTGGAACTGCTGACCGGAAAATCCCATTTGCATAAATTGCCTATACATGTACATATAGTAGCAAGGAATTAGGTAATAGTTTACTCGATAATTTGTAAAGTTTGCAACTTTTCGTGATTGCAGATCCTTGCGCGGGCGTCGAGTGCATGGAACCGGAAATCTGTCAGCTGGACGAATCGAGGCAACCGGCCTGTCGTTGCGGTGAACAGTGCGGCCTCGAGTTTTCGCCAGTTTGTGGCAGCGACGGCAAAACTTATTCCAACGAGTGCAGTCTTAGGCAGGAAGCCTGCAGATCGAAGTTGCAGCTTAGAAAGATCTACAACGACGCTTGCACTTCGGGTAATAAACTGCTGTTTCAATATCAACCAGTAATTTCAAGTTTACAATCAACTTCAAAATTATTTAATCTTTAAGTTGATTGATCAAATTTACAAGAATAAAAAGGCCTATTAATTATTGCAACCCAATTTAAAAAAGAAGTTACTTAATCTTAATTTTTGTTGGACTGGTCTTATATTTTATATCCTATTGTGAAAAATAAATTTTGTACGCTTACCAGAAGAGGTCGCGACATGTGCGTCGCCGATTCGACTTGGGCCTTACATGGCGAAAGTACATGAATTTTTTGTACTTTCACCCAGTGAAGCCTCAATTGATTTTACGACGCATATCTCTTGACCTCTTCTTACTAGTGGGTGAGAGTAGCAGGCGGGCTATTTTAAGACTCCGGCTCTAATCCCAGCGGAGCTAGAGAATTATTTTTTTCACAACTTGAGAATAAAATAAATATTTTTACCAAAATATTGATATATGACCTCTTGATAAAAAATAATTAACTTCGACTTCTGTACTTATAAATGACTAGTCAATACCGTAAAATTAAAAGATAGAATTGGATACAAAAAGAATGTTTGAAAAAAAACCAGAATCCTTCAAGTCTTAGAAATACTTCAGAATTTACTTATAGAAGATTAGGAAAAATAAATCTCGAACTCTCCGTAGCTTAATGAGTGCAGGCACCAGAATGGCAATCTAAAGACCTCGGCTTGAACAGTGGAGCTAGAGAATCATTTTTTCATACAATAAGAATAAAATCGATATTTTAAACAAAATATTTACCATTTGATTGTAACTTAAATCTAACTGAAAATAATTGAACGTGTTATTTATAAATAGAATTGAATGAAAATTCCGACTTTTGCCTAAGGCAGAAGAAAAACACAAATATTAAAATAGCAAAAATCAAATAAACAACGATGACCTAAACTAAGCTTTCATTATTTAGTCTGGCGTTCGCTTCTAAAAATTGATCCAATAATCAGTCGTTCTTTTTTTTCAAATGATAAATAAAGCTAAAGATAAACTATTTTTAAATGTAACTGTACACATAGAATACCCTTAATCGAATTTTTAAAGTAATTTCACCGAGTTCAAATTATCTCATTTAAATTTCTATTAACTTCAAAAAGTCCTTTCTCTGGTGGTCATGGTTAACTGAGTTTCTTCTTTGAGTCATTATTTACAAAACCCTTCAGGTACTTTTCCGACCATAAAAAAACAACGTCTTTATATACAATAGCTCCCAAAACTTTAAATTGAATTCGAATCTTTTAAAATATCTAAATATCCCGTTAGTCTACTCGATTTCTTTCTAAGAATTTGTAAACCAGCAAAACTGAAAAAATACTCTTCAAAACTTCAATATTTTGAAAGGTTTTAACATCTTTTTAATTTTCTCTTCAAATACATTTTTCAAAACAAGAAATTATTTCCATTTTTCAAGGAATCTTAAGAACATTTTTCTTAGTCTCTTGAAACCTTTCAAAATTGTTAAAATTATAAACATCTTTTGGAATAATTGAAACTAGAAGAATCTTCTTTAGGCTTTAGTCCATAATTCAATTTTCCATCTCTTTAAAAGCATTAAAAAGCTTACAAAAAATATATTGTGTACTAGCAAAGGGTTAAGAAAAGAATTATCTTCCCAAATGAGAAAATAATTTACAATTAAACTTTTCTCTTTTATGGGTATGTGTAGAAACATTTGGAAAAAAGTTCTATCATGAATTCAAATTCCTTAATTATAAATTCTCATTAACGAATTTGATTGTCAAGACAATTCGTAATCTCTAATCACAGATAAACAAACGAGATCTCGTGACTACATATTTTAAGAAATATGATTCCCGAAATTTTGTCCTCACATTCTTACGAAGTAAATTAATGAAATTCTCTTAATTTTTCAGTGAATAACCCATGCGATGGTGCACACTGCGCTTCATATGAACAATGCGTGATTGATAAATTCGGTCACGCAACGTGTGAATGCGGACCAAAATGCGATAATGTCATGAGACCAGTTTGCGCTAAAGGAGGCAGAACTTATCCTTCTCTTTGCGAATTGAAACGGCAGGCTTGTGTCACAAAAACAAGTGTCGATTTGGCCTACACAGGAAATTGTGGGTCCAAGGGCCCCTGTCTGGAAAAGGTTAGTGATTACAATTTAATGAAATAAAAATTAGTACAGAAAAGGATTTCGTAGCCCATCAGGACGTTAGTTAGATCATTTGAATCCCCCCTACCATAATTCTCCTTTCTTGCACCTCCTCCTTGAGAGTTCATTTCCCTACCCTCCCATAATTACTATCCTTAAACATTCCTTTTAATATCTACCCTTACTCTTCCTCCCTTCTTATACAATTAAACACCTTACTTCCTCCTTCCCTTTTACTGCTTCTTCCCCCTCTACTAATTACCCTGCTAATCTTGATTTCATACTTTCTTGCCTCTCACTATCCCTTGCCTACTTACACTCACACTCACTTTCCCTAATTAACCCCTTATCTTACTTCTCCTACTCCCCCCCCCCCTAATTCCCATGCTCTTCTTTTCCTCACTTCTTTTAATTTTTCATTATTTATTACCCATAGTACCCACCTCTTATCCTACCATGCATCCCCTTACTTCTCCCTTTCTTCACCCTATTTCTTGTTGCTCTACTAAAATTTGTCCTTAACCCCGATTTTCTACTTAGCCAGCTCTTAATCAATCATATCCTCTCAACTTACTGCCTCTATTTCCTTCACATACTTTCACTTGCTTCTCCTAATTTACCCTCCTCTAATAATTCATCTGCTAACCTCTATTCGCTACATTTCCACCCCTCGCTTCTCTTATTTCACACAACTTCCTATATTTCCCCTTATGGTCTTCTTCATTTTTAATACTAAAATGTAACCTCGCTTACAAAAAAATGTGTTTCAAACACAATTTCAAACTTCATATACACTATAAAGTTAAATGAAAAAAAAATTATCTGCAATGACTAATATGGGAGTACTCACTACAAAACTACTAATCAAGGAACTAATTCTTTGCCTTTATCGAGACTTGACAGTTTTCTTTCCTTTCTTCTTCTTCTTCCTGTTGCATTGCCCTTTAGCTCTTGAAAATAAGAGATCCTTTTTTTCTTTTTCCGTTATCAACCTTCCAGGACGAACTCCTCGACCAACAGTTATTGCTAATTGGATGGCAGCCTGCATCGGATAACGTCTAAGTAGTTGGACTGTCTTGTGAATGAACGAACGTTGTTGTCCAAGCAACAGCAGACAACTGACATAAACTTTTAACAATTATAGAAAGAAAATTTTGTTTTTTACATTTATTCGAAAATTATTTTTCTCCACCGACAAGTTTAATTTATTTAACAGTTTCGGTAAGGAAGAGAAGAAATATTAAAAAATTTATGTCACTTTAAAATTTAGCAAACACTCTGTGAGATTAATTAAAAATTTCATTAAAATTACAATGAAATCAATTAATCTGAAAATTGAATTCATTACATTGTTGCGTTCAACTTCATTTCCTTTTCTAAGATAAATGAACACTTTTTCCTCTTTTGATCAAACCCACAGAACTTATATTCAGAAGACGGGAACGAGTTTTTTTAACATTATTTCGGCTTTTGCGATCAGCGTCTTTAAATTAACGATCCTTCCTCATTATCACAGTACCCGTATAACGAGGCTTCAGAAATTTCGAGAACTTCCTATATTTTTCCAGCGAAAACGACTTTTGTAGAAATAACTGAATAGAAGATAGAATCTACATTATTTGTTAATGAAGTCTTTCCATCTAGATCTGATTTATATCCTTAATATCCACTCATTTATAATTAACCTAATTTCTCTCAATGTCGTTCCTCCAGGCAGTGCAAATAAAACCTTCGTTATCAATTGCAATTACATTTCAGAATGAAATTTGATATTTGATATGATCAGAGACAGGAAATGAACCCAGAATGCAGAATGGAAACGATCGTTTGCACCAATGCATCTTTTACATAAGGGGCCGTCCATAAACTCTGCAACGTAGCCCAAAGTTTTCCCATAATAGAGAAGATGGTAATTTTTCACAAAAATAGGAATTTAATGGACGAACAAATTTTCCAAAGAAGCAATAGAGGTGACCTTTTAATCCAGATAGATTAATTTAAAACCACAACAAAAATCATTTTTAATCGAAGAGTTGCATAAACGCCGAATTGATTAAACTTTTGAGAAAAAAGCAAGAACTTTTAACCAAATAGTTGAATTTTCGACCAAAAAGTATAACTTTATTTAAATACTTCAATTTTTAACTCACAAAGATGCATCTTTAATCAAATGGTCGAATTGTTCAAGAAAATAAAATTATTTTCAATGAAGAATGAATACTTTTGTACCATAAAAAATTAATTTTCTACCAAAAGATGAATTTAAACTATTTTAATTTTTAAATAACTCATTTTCAAGAAAATAGTTAAACCCTTAACCAAAACAGAGTATTTCGAACAAAATATTTGACTTTTCAACTGAATAAGAAATTCTCTGAACAAAAAATGGAATAGACAAATTTTCCGACTTAAAAATTGAAATTACAAAAAATCTAACTTCAAACCACTTGAATTCAACCAAAAAATATCCATTTTTTACCCACATAGTCGAAACCTAATCTAAAAAGATTAATTTCGACGAACAAGATTTTTTTTAATCTAAAAAGTCCAAGTTTTGAAAAATACATAAACTAAGCAGTTAACTTTTCGACCAAAAAAGTTAATTTAAAAAAAAAGATAATTTAAAAAGAAAGTTAATTTTAAATCAAAAGTTTCAATTTTCAAGCCAAAAATACGAATTTTCTGAAAAAATAGTTCAATTCTCGACCCGTAAATATGAGATTTTTAAATAAATGGATAAATGTTTAACCTAAAAAAAAATTAATTTCTCGTTTAAGTAGGTTAACTTCAAACCATGTTATTTATTTTTCAACCAGAATATATTAATTCTTAATTAAATATTCAGCAAATGATATTTTATTTGAAAAAGTTAATTATTGATTCCAAAAAGTTGAATTGAACCAAAAATGACCAAATTTCAACAAAATAAATACAATTTTACTCAAATAGCTGAATTTTTAACTAGAAAAGATCACATTGCAATTAAAAATATAAATTTTGCATTTTAAAAACAAAATGCATAAATTGATAGTCAAGAAAGGGAATTGTTTACCAAAAATAAAATTATTTTCAACAAAATACTTAATCTTTAACTAAAGAAATAAAGGTTAACGTAAAATGATGATTCTTCCAAACAAATTTATTTTCAACAATATACTTAAACAATATTGCAGTAAAGAGAAGTCTTTTTACGAGAAAAGTTGCATTCAAAAAAATCTTTAACAAAGTACTAACACTTTTATCCAAACTAGATCATTTCTTATGTCTTATCCGGTTCTATTAATGCAGTTCGCAATTCAAGCAAAAAACAAGAAAAAGAGGAAAAACAAGCAGATTCTTTAAAACAGAGGGAAAAGAAATAATTCTTTAAAGAATGGAAAAAGAGGAAAATAGAGGAAAGTGTGTGAAGTCTGAAGTATAAAATTCATTTTTAAACTTATAAAGTCGTTACTGAACAGTAGCGTTGTGGGGCCATTTTTCACAAAATTCGCAAACTTTGTTCAAATTTGCCATCAGAAAACATACTAAATGTTATCTAAATTGCTAACCTTATCTCCATTGACACCCCCGACCCCGGTTTATATTGATAACCTATTTTATAGACGACCCCGCATTGCAATTATATTTCAGAATTAAATTTCATATTTAAGAAATATGAATAAAGAAATAAATCCAGGATGGAGAATGAAAACTCGAAAATGGGAGGGCTCGTTTGTACTTCTCCGTCTATTCCATAATTTGCAGGAAATTCAGAAGAACGGAAAGACAAACGAGAACAGGAAGGGATTTGAAGTAATAAATCGAGCCCTTTTGGCGAGGGAAACCCTCTTTTGCCAGCTTTCCGTCTTTGTCGTCTTTGCAGACATGAAAAGAAGACTTCTCATCCCTCTATTCCTACTTTTTCTTACAGGTCTGCCAATGGGGTGCAGTTTGCGCTGAGAATGGAGACACGGCCACCTGCGAATGTCCCACTTGCCCAGCGGAATTTCAACCCGTTTGCGGCAACGATGGAATCAGTTACGGAAACGAGTGCAAACTTCGCCTCGAGGCTTGCCAGCATCGTCGCGAAATTCGCGTTCTCTACACCGGACTTTGCAGTGAGTAATTGAACAGTTTTCAGCGAAACACCAAGCGTCATCTGCCCGACAAAACTGCCCTGACCTCCTTGTCACAAATACCAATACCAATAGCCGTTCGTTTCAACCCCCCAAAGTAACGCTTATTGATTCTATTTTTCCTTTTCTGACAAGGATCAATTTTTTTATTTAAAACCTAACACAAACCAGAAAATATGCCGAAGATATAATGAAATGCATAATGTACTAATATAACAACTTTCCTTCCAAATTTGACTACTTTGAATTTAACTATGCATATAGATTTTAAACTTGTGCGAATTATTTAATATAAACTAATTATTTGAAATTTATTTATTTATTTTTTAAAGATCTACTCTCTTCACTCCACTGGAAATCGAACCACATAATTTCCACTTGCCGGTCGGGTACTTTTCCGTTAAATTTTGAACATTTCGAAAGAAGAATTTTTTCAGAAATATACGAAATCTCAAGCCAGCTGTTACATTTACAATACGATTAATTTAAAGGAATTTGTATTATCAAGAGAGATAGTTACTATCACTCAGTGTAAATATCATTCCAGGATTTGTGAAAATAGAAATCAACATTATCGATCAAGCCAACTCTTCAAATAACAGAAAAAACTTAACGCCATTTCAGACTGCATGGAAATAAATTTATTAACATTTTTTCAATTAAATTTTTTCTTAAAAAAAATCTACTCACAATTCAATTTCCAGTGGAGCAAAGAGAGTAGATATTTAAAAAAATTTAATTTCAACAAACCTTAATACATTTATTTTCCATCTAGTCTGAAATGACATTAAGTATTTTCTATTATTTGAAAAACTAACTTCATTATTAGTGTTTCTATTTTCACAGGTTGTGGAATGATATATGCACTGATTGATGGTAACTATCTTTGATGATAATACAAATTCTTTAGAATAAACTAATTATCCCATCTCAAAAGCAAAGATATATCTAAGTACCTTTCAACAAATATTTCCAGGCATGCTTTAATTGAGCGTAAAAATTATATTTATTAACAATTACAGTGTTATAAAAGATATAGTAATTATTATAAACCAAAATATCAGTCTAAAAAAATTTGTAGGAAATTAGCAGATTTTTTGCTAAAACAACTTCAGATATTTCTTTAACTACTGCAAGTATTAATTTATTTAAATGTATACCACAATCTTGGAAAAGAGTTCAAAGTTATTTGCTAAAATAGAACGCATTCTGAAGTACATATAATGTAACCAAATTTTATATGCCGAAACAAATCCAAGGGTAGCTTTAGTTTCTCTACAGGACTTGTATTTATTTGTATAAAATGAAAAATGCACAAATCGGTAATCAGTATTAGGAACAAAAAATACAACAAAACATTGAGTTTTTTTAAATATTTATAAATGATCATAAGACTTACTAGTATATTTACTATTATGTGTAAAAAATTCAACGCTGAAATAGAACTGAAGTAGAAAAAAAATTAGAAGTACGTCTTATTTTAGCAGGATTTTCATTCAGTTTACAACCTCCTGGTTCAACAGAAGTTTTGGCGTGCATAAATCCTGTGAAACCGTTTGCAATTTTTGAAAAATAATATAACTTTAATAGCTGGAATTATAAAAAAATTCCGTGAGAGCCAGGATTGTTTTAAAACATTTTTGTATCATGAATATAAATTTGTCAACCTTACAAAAAATAAAATGAAGAGAGTTTTTTCCAGTACTTTTGTCTCTATTTAAACTTGTAAACAATTTCAGGAAAAATTCCCGTGAGATTTGTCTTACTAATTGCACATAATAAGTAATCTATGAAATCAATAAATAAAATCGTGATTCTTTGTATGTAATTTATTGTGCAATTATCAAAGTGCAAACGAGGTTAGGTGCAAAGAAAAAAATACTTTCGCGTCTAGTTCCACGCTAGCGTGCGTGTCATTTGAGTCGTTGGCTTTTCTTTTTGCCCTGATTCGTAAAACGATTAATAATAAAAATGGTCTTTCACTCCACCTCGCATGTTGTTAACGAACACAAGGAGAGGCAAAGAACGCTATCCTACCATTACAGAAAAATTCCAAATAGCCAAACCACCCCCTCCATTTTATCAATTCCTTTTTGCAAACCACCCAGGTCATTTTTCAACCAGTCCTTTGAAATTAAAGCTGACAAATGAAACCCAATTCATTGATACTAAGGCAACACCAAATCTGGTTGTACTATGGAAATCGAGTACTCGAATGTCACCCTGTCTCGAAATAAACAGTCTCGATCGCCATTAACTACATACCACCTGCAGGGTTCATTTCCAACGCAAATCCACACATTTCCAAGTACAAATGCGAATAGCGGTGTTGGGTAGAAGTTTCGTATTTTACGAAGGATTGTTAGTCAATTATGTACCAACATACACATTTTCTGTCAAGGGCTGCCATCCTTGGGTCGCTCCGTATCCGCGAGATAATTACCGCAATTCTCCGGGTGACCAGTGTCATTTTCATAGATTGCATGTCCTTATAGGAAATTTATTCCTCCATCCTTTTTTTCCATAAGAAATTTTTAGTTTTCTCCGTTTTGAGTATAAACGCAAAACCCCACTTTTTGAGAAAACATTTTCATTTTTTTTACTTCAAATCGCAGTAATTCACTTAATGCTGACAATTTTTTAGAGAAGTTTATTGGACATATTTTCTATGATGTTCTATGACTGCTAGAGTAAATTACTTTCATATAAACAGTTTCGTTTAAACAATACAAATTTTAACCTGTCAAATTGCATACATAATGCATTCATATCTTCAAGCTCATATGGGGAGTTAAGCCAATTTTGAGCAATTAAAAACTTGCATTTTGAGTTTAGTAATTTTAAAGAAATCTGTATTATCATCAGAGATAGTTTCCATCAATCATTTCAAATACCTTTTTCACCACAGTAAAAATAGAAAGCATCATATCGAACAAGTTACTCTGGAGAAAACAGGAAATAATTAGCGTGCATTTCAGACAAGATGGAAAATAAATTTTTTTAAATTTTGATTAAATTTTTTATGATAAAAGCTAGTCTCGTCCTAGTGAAGCGACGAGAGTAGATTCTTTTTCAGATAAAATTCAATTCTAGTTTACTAAATTCCGAATAATAAATTATACTTCAACTCGAGACAAAAAAAGACTTTTTAAAGGAACACGGTATGGAATGAGCGTTTAAAAATTTAAATTGCTTAAATAATCAAAAGTTTTTCTCAATTGTGGGTCCGGATGCAATAAGGGCACATAAAATTTTTTCGTGCGAAAACGAAGTCCCCTGGAGGCTTTAAAAAAAATTTTCGAATTTTAATTTTCAAAA